>NW_026612199.1:17500-20000 GCF_029931775.1 Euleptes europaea
GGGTTAGGGTTTAGAGTTAAGTTGAGGTTTAGGGTTAGGGTTGAAACAGGGTTAGGGTTAGGGTTAGGGTTAGGGTTAGGGTTAGGGTTAGGGTTAGGGTTAGGGTTAGGGTTAGGGTTAGGGTTAGGGTTAGGGTTAGGGTTAGGGTTAGGGTTAGGGTTAGGGTTAGGGATCAAGTTGGGTTGGGTTCGGGTTCGGGTTCGGTTTCAGAGTTAAGTTGCGGGTTAGGTTTAGGGTTGTATTAGGGTTAGGGTTAGGGTTTTGGGTGATGGTTAGTTTTCAATTTGGGTTAGGATTCGGGTTAGGGTTTGGGTTGGGTAAGCGTTTGTGTTAGGGTTAAGTTAGGGTTAGGGTTAGGGTTAGGGTTAGGGTTTAGAGAAGGTTAGGGTTAGGGTTGAATTAGGGTTAGGGTTAGGGTTACAGTTAGGGTTTAGAGTTAAGGTTAAGGTTAAGGTTAAGGTTAGGGTTATTGTTAAGGTTAGGTTTAGGGTGAGGGTCAGGGTGAGGGTGAGGGTGAGGGTGAGGGTTAGGGTTAGGGTTAGGGTTAGGGTTAGGGTTAGGGTAAGGGTTAGGGTCAGGGATCAAGGTAGAGTTGGGTTTGGGTTTTGTTCGGGTTAGGGTTTAGAGTTAAGTTGAGGTTTAGGGTTAGGGTTGAAATAGGGTTAGGGTTAGGGTTAGGGTTAGGGTTAGGGTTAGGGTTAATGTAGAGTAAGGGTGAAAGTTAGGGTTAAAGGTAGGGATGGGTAAAGGTTAGGGTTATGGTTTAGGGTTAGTGTTAGGGTTAGGGTTAGTGTTAGGGTTAGGGTTAGGGTTAGTGTGAGGGTTTAGAGAAGGTTAGGGTTAGGGTTGAATTAGGGTTAGGGTTAGGATTTAGGGTTAAGGTTAAGGTTAAGGTTAAATTTAGGGTTAGGGTTAAGGTTAGGGTTAGGGTTGAATTACCGTTAGGGTTAGGGTTAGGGTTTGGGTTAGGGTTAGGGATAGGGTTAGGGTTAGGGTTAGGGTTTGGGTTAGGGTTAGGGTTAGGGTTAGGGTTAGGGTTATGGTCAGGGTTTGGGTCAGGGTTTGGGGTTAAGATTAGGTTTGGGTTTCGGGTTAAAGGTAGGGTTGGGGTAGGGTTAGGGTACGTTTTAGGGTTAGGGTTAGGGTTAGGGTTAGGGTTAGGGTTAGAGTTTATGTAGAGTAAGGGTGAAAGTTAGGGTTAAAGGTAGGGTTGGGTAAAGATTAGGGTTATGGTTTAGGGTTAGGGTTAGGGCTGGGTTAGGGTTATGGTTAGGGTTAGGGTTAGGGTTATGGTTTGGGTTTGGGTTTAGAGTTAAGATGAGGGTTAGTTTTAGGGTTGTATTACGGTTAGGGTTAGGGTTAGGGTTTTGGGTTAAGGTTAGTTTTGAATTTGGGTAAGGATTCGGATAAGGGTTAGGGTTGGGTAAGCATTTGCGTTAGTGTTAGGGTTGAAATAGGGTTAGGGTTACGGTTAGGGTTAGGGTTAGGGTTATGGTTAGGGTTAGGGTTAGGGTTAGGGTTAGGGTTTGGGGTTAAGGTTAGGTTTGGGGTTAGGGTTAAAGGTAGGGTTGGGTTAGGGTTAGGGTAAGTTTAAGGGTTAGGATTAGGGTTAGGGTTAGGGTAGAGTAAAGGTAAGGGTTAGGTTTAAAGGTAGGGTTGGGTAAAGGTTACGGTTATGGTTTAGGGTTAAGGTTAGGGTTAGGGTTTGGGTTAAGGTTAGGCTGAGGGTGAGGGTGAGGGTTAAAGGTAAAGTTTGGTTAGGGTTAGGGTTAGGGTTTGTGTTAGGGTTATGGTTATGTTTAGTGTTAGGTTTAATGGTATGGTTGGGTTAGGGTTAGGGTTAGGGTTGAGAGTTAGTGTTAGGGTCAGGCTTAGGGTTGAAATAGGGTTAGGGTTAGGGTTAGGATTTAGGGATAAGGTTAGGGTTAGGGTTAGGGTTGAATTAGGGTTCGGGTTTGGGTTCGGGTTCGGGTTAGGGTTTAGGGTTAGGGTTAGGGTTAGGGTTAGGGTTAGGGTTAGGGTTGGTTTAGGGTTCGGGTTCGGGTTCGGGTTTAGGGTTAGGGTTAGGGTTAGGGTTAGGGTTAGGGTTAGGGTTAGGGTTAGGGTTAGGGTTAGGGTTAGGGTTAGGGTTAGGGTTAGGGTTAGGGTTAGGGTTAGGGTTAGGGTTAGGGTTAAGGTTAGGGTTAGGGGTAGTGTTTAGGGTTAAGGTTAGGGTTAGGTTTAGGGTTAGGGATAGGGTTAAAGATAGGGTTGATTTAGGGTTAGGGTGAGGGTTTAGGGTTAAATTTAGGGTTAGGGTTAGGGTTACTGTTAGGGTTAGGGTTAGGGTTACTGGTAAAGGTAGGGTTAGGGTTAGGTTTGGGAAAGCGTTAGGGTTAGGGTTAGGGTTTAAGTTACAATTGGGTTAGGGTTAGGGTTTAGGGTTAGGGTAAGGGTTAGTATTACGGTTTAGGTTAGGGTTATGGTTGAATTAGGTTTAGGGTTGGGTAAGCGTTACGTT
>NW_026612199.1:25000-32500 GCF_029931775.1 Euleptes europaea
GTTAGGGTTAGGGTTAGGGTTAGGGTTAGGGTTAGGGTTAGGGTTAGGGTTAGGGTTAGGGTTAAGGTTTAGAGAAGGTTAGGGTTAGGGTTGAATTAGGGTTCGGGCTAGGGTTAGGGTTAGGGTTTAGGTGAAGGTGAAGGTGAAGGTGAAGGTGAAGGTGAAGGTGAAGGTGAAGGTGAAGGTGAAGGTGAAGGTGAAGGTGAAGGTGAAGGTGAAGGTTAAGGTTAGGGTTAGGGTTAAGGTTAGGGTTAGGGTTGAATTACAGTTAGGGTTAGGGTTAGGGTTAGGGTTAGGGTTAGGGTTAGGGTTAGGGTTAGGGTTAGGGTTAGGGTTAGGGTTAGGGTTAGGGTTAGGGTTAGGGTTAGGGTTAGGGTTAGGGTTAGGGTTAGGGTTAGGGTTAGGGTTAGAGTTTGGGTTAGGGTTAGGGTTAGGGTTAATGTAGAGTAAGGGTGAAAGTTAAGGTTAAAGTTAGGATTGGGGAAAGGTTAGGGTTATGGTTTAGGGTTAGGGTTAGGGTTAGTGTTAGGGTTAGGGTTAGGGTTAGGGTTAGGGTTAGGGTTAGGGTTAGGGTTAGGGTTAGGGTTTGGGTTAGGGTTATGGTTAGGGTTTGGGTTTAGAGTTAAGATGAGGGTTAGTTTTTGCGTTGTATTAGGGTTAGGGTTAGGGTTAGGGTTAGGGTTAGGGTTTAGAGAAGGTTAGGGTTAGGGTTGAATTAGGGTTAGGGTTAGTTTTACGGTTAGGTTTTAGGGTTAAGGTTAAGGTTAAGGTTAAGGTTAGGGTTAGGGTTAAGGTTAAGGTTAGGTTTAGGGTGAGGGTGAGGGTGAGGGTGAGGGTGAGGGTGAGTGTGAGGGTTCGGGTTAGGGTTCGGGTTAGGGTTAGGGTTAGGGTTGAATTAGGGTTAGGGTAGGGTTAGGGTTACGGTTAGTGTTTAGGGTTAAGGTTAAGGTTAAGTTTAAGGTTAAGGTTAAGGTTAGGGTTAGGTTTAAGGTTAGGGTTAGGGTTAGGGTTAGGGTTAGGGTTAGGGTTAGGGTTAGGGTTGGGGATCAAGTTGGGTTAGGGTTAGGGTTAGTGTGAGGGTTTAGAGAAGGTTAGGGTTAGGGTTGAAGTAGGGTTAGGGTTAGGATTTAGGGTTAAGGTTAAGGTTAAGGTTAAATTTAGGGTTAGGGTGAAGGTTAGGGTTAGGGTTAGGGTTAGGGTTATTGTTAAGGTTAGGTATAGGGTCAGGGTCAGGGTGAGGGTGAGGGTTAGGGTAAGGGTTAGGGTTAGGGTTAGGGTTAGGGTTAGGGTTAGGGTTAGGGTCAGGGATCAAGGTAGAGTTGGGTTTGGGTTTGGGTTCGGGTTAGGGTTTAGAGTTAAGTTGAGGGTTAGGGTTAGGTTTGAAATAGGGTTAGGGTTAGGGTTAGGGTTAGGGTTAGGGTTAGGGTTAGGGTTAGGGTTAGGGTTAGGGTTAGGGTTAGGGTTAGGGTTAGGGTTAGGGTTTGGGTTAGGGTTAGGGTTAGGGTTTGAGTTAGAGTTAAGATGAGGGTTAGTTTTAGGGTTGTATTAGGGTTAGGGTTAGGGTTAGGGTTAGGGTTAGGGTTAGGGTTAGGGTTAGGGTTAGGGTTAGGGTTAGGGTTAGGGTTAGGGTTAGGATTAGGGTTTAGAGAAGGTTAGGGTTAGGGTTGAATTAGGGTTAGGGTAGGGTTAGGGTTACGGTTAGGGTTTAGGGTTAAGGTTAAGGTTAAGGTTAAGGTTAAGGTTATGTGAGGGTCTCTGTGTCTCTGACTCTGTGTCTCTGCTTTCCATCACCTGCTTTGTTATCAGTGAACTCATAAAAGCAGTTCACACCTTCTGGTCCCAGGCGCCTGGCCTGATTGCCCCAAGTATTTCCCCCCCGCTGTTCTTCCTGTCAGTACTCCCTCAGGCCGATGCGGCCTTGGAAGTGTGATAGCTTCAGCAGACTTCCTGGACTCGTCTGATGTTTTGTATTATGCCAAGCTTGTAACTTCCCATAACAATAAGTGTGAACCCCAGTGCCCCTGGGCCCTGGAGTCAATATATTCTGTAAACCCGATAAGCCCCTCACTTGCAACTTTCTACCTGTGCCTGTCTCATCTCCTGATGTCTTCAATAAATCCTTTGTTTCTGTATCAACGCCTGAGCAATTGATTTGGAGAATAGACTCAGAGAGGGGGAACTCTCACATTAAGTTGCAAGTCTTTGCCTCTCGGACTACAGCTGTACCTGTTGGGACAGAATGTCAGCCGACGAGGAAACCACCCCTACCCCGGAGGTACCGGAGGAGCCGGAGGTGCCGGAGAAACCGGACCCCAAGGAGGATGGCGCCAAGCCAAAGGTACCTAGGGGTCCCATCCCCGACCAGGGCCGGGAAGGACGCCCCCGGGGATTCTTCAACAACTGGCTGGACTCTCCCAAAGGTTGGTCTCTCTCACGAACCTGCGGCCAAGGAGCGCCGGTTGGCCTTCCCCAGTACGGGACTCGAGGGGGATCCGGCACGCAAGGAGGCTGTAATGGAGGAGGAACGGTGGCAGTGGCAAGAGGACCGCCAAGCTATGCAGGAGCAGATGGAGACCATGCAGCGTGTGATGGGTGAGATGGCAGCGGCCCTCGATGCACTGAAAGTGCAACCACCCGTCGGCAATCCCCCGGACGGGGCGCCGGCAGCTCCTCCCGCACCTCCTAGCCTCCCGTCCCGTCGGGACCTGAAAGTCACGTATGACGGTTCGGGGGACCAGTTGACCTTTTTTATGGTCCAAGTGGACATTTTTATGCGAGAACAGGGTCGGACCTTCACCTCCGAGGAGTCCCGGGTGCAGTACGTGGCTTCTTTACTGCAAGGGGAGGCAGCTGCCTGGATGGTGTTGCAGTATGAACTCCGCTCGCCGGTGCTGCGAACCCTGGACAAGTTTATGGTAGCACTCCGAAACCGCTTTGAGGACCCGACTCTGGGTGAGCGGGCTAAAGCCTCCCTGATGCAACTGCGCCAAGGGACCAAGTCGGTGGCGCAGTATGCAAGTGAATTCCAGTCCCTGGCTAGCCGAATTCTGGACTGGAGTGAGGCCACTCTGGTACAGTGTTTCAGGGAGGGTCTCAACCCGGACCTCCAACATTGGGCCTTCATGCAAGGGAACCCCCCGGATGTGGAAGGTTTGGTTCGCCACGCTGCGGACATTGAGAATCGTAAACAACTCCTGAATTTGTCTAAGCAGCGCATCGGACGAGACCCGAGACCCCGGAGAGACCGGGGCCGAGACTTCCGACTGGGAGGGAGCGGGGGTCCCTCGGCCGCTGAACGCCGCAAGCGTTTTGAGACCGGTGTCTGCCTGACCTGCGGGGGAAAAGGACACTTTGCGTCGCAATGCCCCTCTCG
The DNA here is from genome assembly GCF_029931775.1 of Euleptes europaea. Classification (NCBI taxonomy): domain Eukaryota; kingdom Metazoa; phylum Chordata; class Lepidosauria; order Squamata; family Sphaerodactylidae; genus Euleptes; species Euleptes europaea. The sequence goes on from NW_026612199.1 coordinate 28,374, forward strand.
TTCGGGTCGTCCCAACCTCCCTCGCCAAACCCCGACCGAGCCGCAGAAGGCGGCTGCCGAGGACCAGCCCCGCCGCAGGAGCGGACCACGGGCCGATGTTCCGGCGCACCCTCCGCTCTCCATGCGCGTCCCCAGGATGCGGTCTCCACCTCTACAGGCCCAACGGGGTCCCGGATTACTAGTACCACTTTTGATTCGGACGGATCCCCGAACGCCACCACTCCATCCCCCTCTTCCAGCGAGGAGGAAGAGTGGGAACAGCCGGCAAAAAACGCCGTCGGTCTGCTGTAGAAGGGGCTCATCAGCAGACCGCCCCTGTCGTTGTGCAAGGAGCTCCACCGATGGTAAGCGCCCAGGAGGACAATGTGTATGTGCGTGTTCACCTGTCCCTACCCAAAGGGGGTCCCAGTTTAGAGTTCCCCGCTTTGGTTGACTCGGGGTGTGCCCGCACCATGATTAGTGAGGAAGCTGCCAAGAAACTGGGAGTCCGGCGCAAGCGGCTTCCGGGACCCCTCCGCTTTTCCCAAATGGACGGGAGCGATTTTAAACGGGGCCCAGTGACCCACAGAACTGCAGCCGTGATTATGTCTGTGGGGGAACATTGGGAACGCTTGTATTTTACCATCGCCCCTATTGTAACCCCTGTGGTGTTAGGGATGAACTGGCTACGGGGACACAACCCCTCCATCGACTGGGTTAAACGGGTGCTCTCGTTTCCCGAAAACCCCCTGTGGGTTACACGACAAGGAACGGGTACTCAGGACTCCGGCAGCCGCTTTGGTAGGGTCCCCCACCCCCAGCCTCCGTTCCTCCTCAACTGCCCACCGAATACTCGCAGTTTGCGGATGTCTTTGATGTTAGAGAATGTGACGAACTACCTCCCCACAGAGAGACGGACTGTGCCATCGAAATTGTGGGGGAAGGCAAGCTGTCTAAAGGGAAGGTCTATCTCATGAGCCCTAGTGAGAAGGCGGTGTTACGGGACTATCTGGATGCCAACTTGGCGAGGGGTTTCATACGCCCGTCCAAGGCTCCTTATTCGGCCCCAGCCTTCTTTGTGAAAAAGAAGACGGGAGACCTAAGACTGTGTATTGACTTTCGTAGGCTAAACGCAGTCACCCAGTCTAACGCTTACCCTCTCCCTCTTATTCCCGACCTTCTAGCACAATTAAAGGAGGGCCGAATCTTCACCAAACTGGACTTGGTGGAAGCATACCACCGCATTCGCATTAAAGAAGGAGACGAACCCAAAACGGCCCTTTTCCAGCTGTTTTGGAATGTTTGAATACCTAGTCATGCCGTTCGGACTTTCGGGGGCTCCCAGTGTTTTTATGCAATTGATTAATGAGGTTTTACATGATTTGCTGTTTCGGGGGGTGGTGGTATTTCTCGATGACATCCTTATTTACTCTGAAACCATGGAAGAACATGTGCGTTTGGTGCGAGACGTGCTTCAGCGGCTGCGGGAGCACAAACTGTATGCTAAAGTGTCCAAATGTGAATTCCACCAACCTTCCATTACTTTCCTTGGGTATGTGATCTCCCACCAGGGTTTGGAAATGGACCCCACTAAGGTCCAAGCGGTGCGGGATTGGGAAACCCCCACTACCCGCCGCCAACTTCAGCAGTTTTTGGGGTTTGCCAACTTTTACCGCAACTTCATTCCTAACTTTGCCCAAGTTGCGCTTCCCCTCACTGCCCTGTTGCGTACCAAAGACAAGGGGGCTAGCGCCGCGCTTCCCTCAGCCCGTTTGCAGTGGTCCCCCCAGTGCCAGCAGGCTTTTGAACGTTTAAAGCTACTTTTTTCGTCCGAACCCGTTTTAGCTCACCCTGATTGCACTAAGCCTTTCGTGGTGCAAGTGGATGCCTCGGATGTGGCCATGGGCGGGGCCCTATTGCAAAGGGATGTAGGGGGGGCGGTTGCGGCCGTGTGCCTACTTTTCCAAAAAGTTTTCCCAGTCCGAAATCAACTGGGCTATTTGGGAGAAGGAGGCGGCAGCGGTCAAACATGCCCTCACCATATGGAGGCACTTCTTAGAAGGAGCAGAACTGCCATTTGAGGTGTGTACCGATCACAAGAATCTTGAGGCTCTCAAGGGAGCTAGAAAGCTCAACGCCAAACAGATTTCGGTGGGCCCAATTTTTTCGCCAAATTCCGGTTCACCCTTAAACATGTTCCTGGCAAAGAGAATGCCTAGCCGATGCTCTATCACGACTCCCCCTGTACCGCAACGATTTCGATCGCCGGTCGACTCCCTGTTCACTCCTGAGCAGCGAGGGGAGGTCCCAAGCTTAGCCGTCACTACCCGGTCCCAGGCCCGTCAACAAGGGACCCCCCCTTTACTCAGGGGTATCCCGGAAGCCTTCCAACAGCGACTCCGGAAACGCCGCCTTACAGGAGGAGGAGCACCATCTCCTCCCCACTGGCATGGAACGAACCAATACCTGGTGGGTACAAGGGGGAAAACTATATGTCCCATCTTCCCTTCGCAAAGAGGTGTTGGGACTTGTACATGGTGCCAGGTTGGCGGGTCATTTTGGCTTCATAAAGACCCTTCACCTGGTTAGGAGGCAATTCTGGTGGCCCGGTATGAGGTCCGATGTGGAGCTGTATGTGCGCAGCTGCCCCACTTGCGCCACAGCTAAGAAACGGATGGGAAAACCCCCCCGGCTTCTCAAACCGCTTGAGAACCCCTCCCGTCCCTGGAAGTCATAGCCATGGATTTTATCACCGACCTACCTCCCAGTCGGGGAAAGACGGTTCTTTGGGTAATCACGGACCTTTTTTCCAAACAGGTCCATTTCGTTCCATGTGCGGGTCTTCCTTCGGCCCAGGGCTTGGCCAAACTATTTGTCACGCACGTCCTCAGGCTACACTCGATCCCTAGGAAGGTCCTCTCCGACCGGGGGGTCCAGTTTGTAGCCAAGTTCTGGCGAGCCTTCCTAAAATTGATGGGGGTGGAGGAACAGGGCCTCTCTTCCGCCTATCACCCCCAGACTGACGGTCAAACTGAACGTGTAAACGCGGTGGTAGAATGTTATTTGCGTTGCTATGTGAATTTCCACCAAGACGACTGGGTCGACCTGCTGCCATTTGCCGAATATGCGTACAACAATGCGCCCCATTCCTCTACCGGCTTTAGTCCCTTCCAAGTAGTATACGGGACGGAATTCGGCCCTTTCGGTTCCGCCCCCGTCACGCCAGAACTCCAGTCCACCCCCGATCTTCAGGAGTGGATTCAGGTAATTAAATCTACCTGGCCGTGGCTGCTCAAAAACCTTGAGAAGGCAAAAAGCAAGTACAAGGAACAGGCAGACAAGCACCGGTCTCCGGGATGGGAACTTTAGGTGGGGGAGCAAGTTTATCTGTCCACCAAAAACCTCCGCTCTCTTCGTCCCTGCAAAAAACTCAGCGACCGGTATGTGGGACCTTTCCCCATTACCAGGGTGATCAACGAGGTTACCATGGAACTAGAACTCCCAAAGACCCTCAAAGGAGTTCACCCAGTCTTTCATATAAGCCTCCTCAAACCCTATGTGTCAGCTCCCCAGTTCCACCCCCCCTCCCGAACACGAGATTCCAACCGTGGTGGGAGGGGATACCCATTTGGAAGTGTCCAAGGTTTTAGATTCCAAATGGAAGAAAGGGAAACTGTATTACTTTGTTCGTTGGAAAAACCTTGGTTCTGCACACGACGAGTGGGTGGCCGCACCCCACATGGCGGCCCCTCGCTTGGTTCGGGAATTTCACCTCGCTTATCCCGATAAGCCTCGTCCTCTCGAGGACGCGGGAGGGGGGCCTTAAGGGGGCAGAATGTGAGGGTCTCTGTGTCTCTGACTCTGTGTCTCTGCTTTCCATCACCTGCTTTGTTATCAGTGAACTCATAAAAGCAGTTCACACCTTCTGGTCCCAGGCGCCTGGCCTGATTGCCCCAAGTATTTTCCCCCCCGCTGTTCTTCCTGTCAGTACTCCCTCAGGCCGATGCGGCCTTGGAAGTGTGATAGCTTCAGCAGACTTCCTGGGACTCGTCTGATGTTTTGTATTATGCCAAGCTTGTAACTTCCCATAACAATAAGTGTGAACCCAAGTGCCCCAGGGCCCTGGAGTCAATATATTCTGTAAACCC
>NW_026612200.1:0-10000 GCF_029931775.1 Euleptes europaea
TGTTTAAAGTCTCTTTGGCTGTGCCAATCTGTGTATGCGCTGTACAATGAATCAGCATTGTGCATATCTCACAGAGTCTCCTTTCCCTTCAGGAACATCTCTGGTCTCTTGCTCTGACGAGGTTCAGAAGTCCCTCTATTAAATAGAGAACCTTCTGACACTATCTCAAAAGTCTAGCTATTAGCCCTGTGTTCAGGATGCTCTTTAGCATTGGTAAGCCAAATAGGTTAGTTTGTAAGAATCCATAAATCCAATGGATTCTCAGTGTTCCAATATATGGAAAGATCACAGCACTGAGGTTCCCATTCAAAGAATAGGAATTCTAAGGGTCTCTATCCTCTTCTAGGAATAGAGCAGTCTCACAAGAAGACTGTAAGTAAGATATGTTGAAATATCCAGATCTTGATACTTCAAGATACCTCAGAAAACTGCTGTCCACGCAAGAATCAAAGTCTCAATGTTTTACATCTCAGACCTCTGAGCTGGAGAAATGTTACTTCAGACAGCTGCAGTCTGCCAGCAATAACAATCTGAAGGGCTGGCTGTACTGTGGCTGTATTTATACTGTTTCTAGACTCATTAAGGGTGAAGAGAAATCCTTTATCGCCTCTTTCTTATCCATTAAGAGGGATACCTTTTATTCCCTTTGTCTGCTGTGATGTGCAGTGCAGAAATGGCTTACTGGCAGCTGCTCAGCTCTTTATGTCCATATATGGGCGTCCATTCCTTTCATTCCACTTTCCTTAAAGTATAAACACTTATTTTTGAGTTACATGATCACGTTATATACATAATTTGTATACCATCCTCTTCGTTAGGACAATACGCATTAAATGAGACCACTTAAAGATCTGTAGCACAACATTTAACTATATAACTCATAAAACACAATTATAGCTTACATTGCACTTGGAAAATGTCTGTTTACAGTAGTCAGTAGCATGGCGTTTAGCGAGATTACAGAAGAGGAAGAAACCATATTACTCATACTTTGAGAGAACTTTAATGCCTTTAAGCTATATTAAGTACAGTTTCGGCTATTAATGTACTCTTAGTACATAATGATATCTTAAGACCTTGAGAAGGACAAAAGTGTCCTGCTTTTGTGATTCTGACATCTGGCAGCTGAGTCAGAAAGGTGATTTTGGTCACATCTTCTTGATAGATAAGGTGCTCTGCTTTGCCCCTTCAAGGACAGGGACTAGAGCAACGTTATTAGGTAGCTCTTGATAGAGCTGACCTTGAGAGTATTCCTTCAGCGTGTCAGCATTACTCAGACTTTCATTAGACATTACACAAACCTCTGCAGTGGCCCAGTTTGCATGATGTGTACTAGCTGTATATGGAATTAATCCTCCACATGTTCACAGGATATCATAGTTATGTCAGAGACCTTGACAGGGTTAGGGGTTAGGGTTAGGGGTTAAGGTTAGGGTTAGGGTTAGGGTTAGGGTTAGGGTTAGGTTAAGGTTAGGGTTAGGGTTAGGGTTAGGGTTAGGGTCAGGGTCAGGGATTAGGATTATTGTTAGGGTTAGGGTTAAGGTTAGGGTTAGGGTAAGGGTAGTGTTAGGGTTAGGGTTAGGGTTAAAGTTAGTGTTAGGATTAGGGTTAGGGTAAGTGTTTGGGTTAGGTTAGGGTTAGGGTTTGGTGTTAGGGTTAGGAGCAGGGGCAGGGTCATGGTCAGGGTCAGGGTTGTTGAGGTTTTTCACAGAATACCATAGTTATGTCAGAGATCATGACAAGGTTAGGGTTAGGGTTAGGGTTAGGGTTAGGGTTAGGATTTGGTGTTAGGGTTAGGGGCAGGGTCATTGTCAGGGTCAGGGTTGTGGTTTTTCACAGAATACCATAGTTATGTCAGAGACCCTGACAAAGGGTTGGGGTTAGGGTTAGGGTTAGGGTTAGGGTTAGGGTTACGGTTAGGGTTACGGTGAGGGTTAGGGTTTGGGGTTAGGGTTAGGGTTAGAGTTAGGGTTAGGGTTAGGGTTAGGGTTAGGGTTAGGGTCAGGGTTAGGGTCAGGGTTAGGGTTAGGGTCAGGTTTAGTCAGGGTCAGGGTCAGGGTCAGGGTTGTCGCGGTTCGGGCCGTTAAGTGCCTACACTCTTAGAAAGGATCCCTTCCTGAGAAGGGATATGTTATCTTATTCAGCGAGACACCACTACACGGTTCCTATAAACTTGTTATGGTTCCTAGAAAATTTCTTGAACACGCCAATAAATTTATAATACTGGACAAGAGTAGAAGTATAAACAACACATTTATTTACATTATATAATATATGCTTTTTGGTTGCAAAGCCTTAAAATATCATAAAAGGCTAGACATCATTAGTCTTAAACATGTTTATATAGCAGGTAATCATTCACACACACTCTATGCCTCCATCTTCGTCAAAATATACTCATAAAGTATCCTTAGTGCAATGCACTTTCATTCAGAATATAAGGTTACAGAAATCCTGTCAAAATATGGTTAATTCTTTGGAGAAAGATTTGGTTAGACGCATCCTAACTTAAATCATCATAATATTTCAGTACAGAAGACACACTATGCCTTCATGTGTCATCTGTAGTCCTCTAAGAATCTAAGCTCTTTGAGAGCATATGAAGTTTTCCCAGAGTATCTGTATTTTCTAAGTCTTGAATCCTTTAATATTCTTTATCATCATTAAGATCAGGCATATGCTATGCATATTCTTTCTAGTTTTAGACAGCAATGCTGAATATATGTTAGCTTAAAGCTGTTTAAAATCTCTTTGGCTGTGCCAATCTGTGTATGCGCTGTACAATGAATCAGCATTGTGCATATCTCACAGAGAGTCTCCATTCCCTTCAGGAACATCTCTGGTCTCTTGCTCTGCGGAGGTTCAGAAGTCCCTCTGTTAACTAGAGGACCTTCTGACACTATCGCAGAGGTCTAGCTATCAGCCCTGTGTTCAGGATGCTCCTTAGCATTGGTAAGCCAAATAGGTTTACTTTGTAAGAATCCATGAATCTAATGGACTCTCAGTGTTCCAATATATGGAAAGATCACTGCACTTAGGTTCCCATTCAAAGAATAGGAATTCTAAGGGTATCTGTCCTCTTCTAAGAATAGAGCAGTCTCACAAGAAGACTGTAAGTAAGATATGTTGAAATATCCAGATCTTGATAATACAAGATACCTCAGAGAAGTGCTGTCCACGCAAGGGTCAGAGTCTCAATGTTTTACAACTCAGGCCTCTGAGATGGAGAAATGTTTCTTCAGACAGCTGCAGTCTGCCAGCAATAACATTCTGAAGGGCTGGCTGTACTGTGGCTGTATTTATACTTTTTCTAGACTCATTGAAAAGAGAGATCCTTTATCTCCTCTTTCTTATCCATTAAGAGGGATACCTTTTATTCCCTTTGTCTGATATGATGTGCAGTGCAGAAATGGCTTACTGGCAGCTGCTCAGCTCTTTATGTCCATATATGGACGTCCTTTCCTTTCCGTCCACTTTGCTTAAAGTATAAACACTTATTTCTGAGTTACATGATCACGTTATATACATAATTTGTATACCATCCTCTTCGTTAGGACAATACGCATTAAATGAGACTACTTAAAGATCTGTAGCACAACATTTAACTATATAACTCATAAAACACTTATAACTTACATTGTCACTTGCAAAGTGTCTGTTTACAATAGTCAGTAGCATAGCCTTTAGCGAGATAACAGAAGAGCAAGAAAGCATATTGCTAATATCTTTGAGAGAACTTTAATACCTTTAAACTATAATAAGTACAGTTTCAGCTATTAATGTACTCTTAGTACATTAAGATATCTTGAGAAGGACAAAAGTAATTCTGACATCTGGACAAAAGTGATTCTGACAGCTTTTGTGATTCTGACATCTGGCAGCTGTGTCCGAAAGGTGATTTTGGTCCCATCTTATTGATAGATAAGGAAAGGTGCTCTGCTTTGCCCCTTCAAGGACAAGGACAAGAGCGACGTTATTAGGTAGCTCTTGATAGAGCTGACCTTGAGAGTATTCCATCAGCCTGTCAGCATTACACAGACTCTCATTATACATTACACAAACCAATGCAGTGGCCCAGTTTGCATGAGGTGTACTAGCTCTATATGGAATTAATCCTGCACATGTTCACAGAATACCATAGTTGTGTCAGAGACCTTGACAGGGTTAGGGTTAGGGGTTAAGGTTTGGGTTAGGGTTAGGGTTGTGTTAGGGTTAGGGTTAGGAGTAGGGTCATCGTCAGGGTCAGGGGTTAGGGTTTGGGTTAGGTTTAGGGTTGTGTAAGAGTTAGGGTTAGGGTTAGGGTTAGGGTTAGCGTTAGGTTTAGGTTTAGGGTAAGGGTAAGGGTAAGGGTTAGGGTTAGGGTTAGGGTTAGGGTTAGGGTTAGGGTTAGGGTTAGGGTTAGGGTTAGGGTTAGGGTTAGGGTTAGGGTTAGGGTTAGGGTTAGGAGTAGGGGTAGGGGTAGAGGTAGGGGTAGCGGTAGCGGTAGGGGTACGGTTCGGTTGGGTTACGGTTAGGGTTAGGGTTAGGGTTAGCGTTAGCGTTAAGGTTAGGGTCAGGGTCAGGGTCAGGGTCAGGGTCAGGGTTAGGGTTAGGGTTAGGGTTGTGTTTGGGTTAGGGTTAGGGTTAGGGTAGGGTTAGGGTTTGGTGTTAATGTTAGGGGCAGGGGCAGGGTCAGGGTCAGGGTTGTCGCGGTTGTTCAAAGAATACCATAATTATGTCAGAGACCTTGACACGGTTAGGGTTAGGGGTTAGGGGTTAAGGTTAGGGTTAGGGTTAGGGTTGTGTTAGTGTTAGGGTCAGGGTCAGGGTCAGGGTCACGGGTCAGGGTCACGGGTCAGGGTTAGGGTAAGGGTTAGGGTTAGGATTAGGGTTAGGGTTAGGGTTAGGGTTAAAGTTAGGGTTAGGGTTAGGGTTAGGGTTAGGGTTTGGGGTAGGGGTAGGGGTAGGGGTAGGCGTAGGCGTAGGCATAGGCGTAGGCGTAGGCGTAGGCGTAGGTGTAGAGTTGGGTTGAGTTGGGTTAGGGTTAGGGTTAGGGTAAGTGTTTGGGTTAGGGTAGGGTTAGGGTTAGGGTTAGGGTTAGGGTTAGGGTTAGGGTTAGGGTTAGCGTTAGCATTAGCGTTAGCGTTAGTGTTAGCGTCAGGGTCAGGGTCAGGGTAAGGTTAGGGTCAGGGTCAGGGTCACGGTCAGGGTTGTCGCGGCTGTTCACAGAATACCATAGTTATGTCAGCGACCATGACAAGGTTAGGGTTAGGGTTAGGGGTAGGGGTAGGGGTAGGGGTAGGGGTAAGGGCAGGATTAGGATTAGGGGTAGGGGTAGGGGTAGGGGTAGGGGTAGGGGTAGGGGTAGGGGTAGGGGTAGGAGTAGGGGTAGGGGTAAGGGTGGGATTAGGGTTAGGGTTAGGGTAAGGGTTAGGTTTAGGGTTAAGATTAGGGTTAGGGTTAGGGGTAGGGGTAGGGGTAGGGGTAGGGGTAGGGGTAGGGGTAGGGGTAGGGGTAGGGGTAGGGGTAGGGGTAGGGGTAGGGGTAGGGGTAGGGTTGGGATGGGTTGAGTTAGGGTTAGGGTTAGGGTTAGGGTTAGGGTTAGGGTACGGTTAGGGTTAGGGTTAGGGTTAGGGTTAGGGTTAGGGTTAGGGTTAGGGTTAGGGTTAGGGTTAGCGTTAGCGTTAGCGTTAGCGTTAGCGTTAGGGTCAGGGTTAGGGTCAGGGTTAGGGTTAGGGTCAGGTTTAGGGTCAGGGTCAGGGTCAGGGTCAGGGTCAGGGTTGTCGCGGTTCGGGCCGTTAAGTGCCTACACTCTTAGAAAGGATCCCTTCCTGAGAAGGGATATGTTACCTTATTCAGCGAGACACCACTACACGGTTCCTATAAACTTGTTATGGCTCCTGGAAAATCTCTTGAACACGCCAATAAATTTATAATACTGGACAAGAGTAGAAGTATAAACAACACATTTATTTACATTATATAATATATGCTTTTTGGTTGCAAAGACTTAAAATATCATAAAAGGCTAGACATCATTAGTCTTAAACATGTTTATATAGTAGGTAATCATTCACACACTCTATGCCTCCATCTTAGTCAGAATATACTCAGAAAGTATCCTTAGTGCAATGCACTTTCATTCAGAATATAAGGTTACAGAAATCCTGTCAAAATATGGTTAATTCTTTGGAGAAAATTTGGTTAGAGGCATCCTAAATCATCATAATATTTCAGTACAGAAGACACACTCTACCTTGCTGTGTCATCTGTAGTCCTCTAAGAATCTAAGCTCTATGAGAACATATGAAGTTATCCCAGAGTATCTGTATTTTCTATGTCTTGAATACTTTAATATTCTTAACTGATCATCATTAAGATCAGGCATTGTCTATGTACATGCTATGCATATTCTTTCTAGTTTTAGACAGCAAAGCTGAATATATGTTTTAGCTTAAAGCTGTTTAAAGTCTCTTTGGCTGTGCCAATCTGTGTATGCACTGTACAATGAATCAGCATTGTGCATATCTCACAGAGTCTCCTTTCCCTTCAGGAACATCTCTGGTCTCTTGCTCTGAGGAGGTTCAGAAGTCCCTCTATTAAATAGAGAACCTTCTGACACTATCTCAAAAGTCTAGCTGTTAGCCCTGTGTTCAGGATGCTCTTTAGCATTGGTAAGCCAAATAGGTTAGTTTGTAAGAATCCATAAATCCAATGGATTCTCAGTGTTCCAATATATGGAAAGATCACAGCACTGAGGTTCCCATTCAAAGAATAGGAATTCTAAGGGTCTCTATCCTCTTCTAGGAATAGAGCAGTCTCACAAGAAGACTGTAAGTAAGATATGTTGAAATATCCAGATCTTGATACTTCAAGATACCTCAGAAAACTGCTGTCCACGCAAGAATCAAAGTCTCAATGTTTTACATCTCAGGCCTCTGAGCTGGAGAAATGTTACTTCAGACAGCTGCAGTCTGCCAGCAATAACAATCTGAAGGGCTGGCTGTACTGTGGCTGTATTTATACTGTTTCTAGACTCATTAAGGGTGAAGAGAAATCCTTTATCGCCTCTTTCTTATCCATTAAGAGGGATACCTTTTATTCCCTTTGTCTGCTGTGATGTGCAGTGCAGAAATGGCTTACTGGCAGCTGCTCAGCTCTTTATGTCCATATATGGGCGTCCATTCCTTTCATTCCACTTTCCTTAAAGTATAAACACTTATTTTTGAGTTACATGATCACGTTATATACATAATTTGTATACCATCCTCTTCGTTAGGACAATACGCATTAAATGAGACCACTTAAAGATCTGTAGCACAACATTTAACTATATAACTCATAAAACACAATTATAGCTTACATTGCACTTGGAAAATGTCTGTTTACAGTAGTCAGTAGCATGGCGTTTAGCGAGATTACAGAAGAGGAAGAAACCATATTACTCATACTTTGAGAGAACTTTAATGCCTTTAAGCTATATTAAGTACAGTTTCGGCTATTAATGTACTCTTAGTACATAATGATATCTTAAGACCTTGAGAAGGACAAAAGTGTCCTGCTTTTGTGATTCTGACATCTGGCAGCTGAGTCAGAAAGGTGATTTTGGTCACATCTTCTTGATAGATAAGGTGCTCTGCTTTGCCCCTTCAAGGACAGGGACTAGAGCAACGTTATTAGGTAGCTCTTGATAGAGCTGACCTTGAGAGTATTCCTTCAGCGTGTCAGCATTACTCAGACTTTCATTAGACATTACACAAACCTCTGCAGTGGCCCAGTTTGCATGATGTGTACTAGCTGTATATGGAATTAATCCTCCACATGTTCACAGGATACCATAGTTATGTCAGAGACCTTGACAGGGTTAGGGGTTAGGGTTAGGGGTTAAGGTTAGGGTTAGGGTTAGGGTTAGGGTTAGGGTTAGGTTAAGGTTAGGGTTAGGGTTAGGGTTAGGGTTAGGGTCAGGGTCAGGGATTAGGATTATTGTTAGGGTTAGGGTTAAGGTTAGGGTTAGGGTTAGGGTAGTGTTAGGGTTAGGGTTAGGGTTAAAGTTAGTGTTAGGATTAGGGTTAGGGTAAGTGTTTGGGTTAGGGTAGGGTTAGGGTTAGGGTTTGGTGTTAGGGTTAGGAGCAGGGGCAGGGTCATGGTCAGGGTCAGGGTTGTTGAGGTTTTTCACAGAATACCATAGTTATGTCAGAGATCATGACAAGGTTAGGGTTAGGGTTAGGGTTAGGGTTAGGGTTAGGATTTGGTGTTAGGGTTAGGGGCAGGGTCATTGTCAGGGTCAGGGTTGTGGTTTTTCACAGAATACCATAGTTATGTCAGAGACCCTGACAAAGGGTTAGGGTTAGGGTTAGGGTTAGGGTTACGGTTAGGGTTAGGGTTACGGTTAGGGTTAGGGTTTGGGGTTAGGGTTAGGGTTAGGGTTAGGGTTAGGGTTAGGGTTAGGGTTAGGGTTAGGGTTAGGGTCAGGGTTAGGGTCAGGGTTAGGGTTAGGGTCAGGTTTAAAGTCAGGGTCAGGATCAGGGTCAGGGTTGTCGCGGTTCGGGCCGTTAAGTGCCTACACTCTTAGAAAGGATCCCTTCCTGAGAAGGGATATGTTATCTTATTCAGCGAGACACCACTACACGGTTCCTATAAACTTGTTATGGTTCCTAGAAAATTTCTTGAACACGCCAATAAATTTATAATACTGGACAAGAGTAGAAGTATAAACAACACATTTATTTACATTATATAATATATGTTTTTTGTTTGCAAAGCCTTAAAATATCATAAAAAGCTAGACATCATTAGTCTTAAACATGTTTATATAGCAGGTAATCATTCACACACACTCTATGCCTCCATCTTCGTCAAAATATACTCATAAAGTATCCTTAGTGCAATGCACTTTCATTCAGAATATAAGGTTACAGAAATCCTGTCAAAATATGGTTAATTCTTTGGAGAAAGATTTGGTTAGACGCATCCTAACTTAAATCATCATAATATTTCAGTACAGAAGACACACTATGCCTTCATGTGTCATCTGTAGTCCTCTAAGAATCTAAGCTCTTTGAGAGCATATGAAGTTTTCCCAGAGTATTTTCTAAGTCTTGAATCCTTTAATATTCTTTATCATCATTAAGATCAGGCATATGCTATGCATATTCTTTCTAGTTTTAGACAGCAATGCTGAATATATGTTAGCTTAAAGCTGTTTAAAATCTCTTTGGCTGTGCCAATCTGTGTATGCGCTGTACAATGAATCAGCATTGTGCATATCTCACAGAGAGTCTCCATTCCCTTCAGGAACATCTCTGGTCTCTTGCTCTGCGGAGGTTCAGAAGTCCCTCTGTTAACTAGAGGACCTTCTGACACTATCGCAGAGGTCTAGCTATCAGCCCTGTGTTCAGGATGCTCCTTAGCATTGGTAAGCCAAATACGTTTACTTTGTAAGAATCCATGAATCTAATGGACTCTCAGTGTTCCAATATATGGAAAGATCACTGCACTTAGGTTCCCATTCAAAGAATAGGAATTCTAAGGGTATCTGTCCTCTTCTAAGAATAGAGCAGTCTCACAAGAAGACTGTAAGTAAGATATGTTGAAATATCCAGATCTTGATAATACAAGATACCTCAGAGAAGTGCTGTCCACGCAAGGGTCAGAGTCTCAATGTTTTACAACTCAGGCCTCTGAGATGGAGAAATGTTTCTTCAGACAGCTGCAGTCTGCCAGCAATAACATTCTGAAGGGCTGGCTGTACTGTGGCTGTATTTATACTTTTTCTAGACTCATTGAAAAGAGAGATCCTTTATCTCCTCTTTCTTATCCATTAAGAGGGATACCTTTTATTCCCTTTGTCTGATATGATGTGCAGTGCAGAAATGGCTTACTGGCAGCTGCTCAGCTCTTTATGTCCATATATGGACGTCCTTTCCTTTCCGTCCACTTTGCTTAAAGTATAAACACTTATTTCTGAGTTACATGATCACGTTATATACATAATTTGTATACCATCCTCTTCGTTAGGACA
>NW_026612200.1:20000-30000 GCF_029931775.1 Euleptes europaea
GGTTAGGGTTAGGGTTAGGGTTAGGGTAAGTGTATGTGTTAGGGTAGGGTTAGGGTTAGGGTTTGGTTTTAGGGATAGGGTTAGGGGCAGGGTCATTGTAAGGGTCAGGGTTGTCGAGGTTTTTCACAGAATACCATAGTTATGTCAGAGATCATGACAAGGTTAGGGTTAGGGTTAGGGTTAGGGTTAGGGTTAGGGTTAGGGTTAGGGTTAGGATTTGGTGTTAGGGTTAGGGGCAGGGTCATGGTCAGGGTCAGGGTTGTCGTGGTTTTTCACAGAATACCATAGTTATGTCAGAGACCCTGACAAAGGGTTAGGGTTAGGGTTAGGGTTAGGGTTAGGGTTAGGGTTAGGGTTAGGGTTAGGGTACGGTTAGGGTTAGGGTTAGGGTTAGGGTTAGGGTTAGGGTTAGGGTTAGGGTTAGGGTTAGCGTTAGCGTTAGCGTTAGCGTTAGGGTCAGGGTTAGGGTCAGGGTTAGGGTTAGGGTCAGGTTTAGGGTCAGGGTCAGGGTCAGGGTCAGGGTCAGGGTTGTCGCGGTTCGGGCCGTTAAGTGCCTACACTCTTAGAAAGGATCCCTTCCTGAGAAGGGATATGTTACCTTATTCAGCGAGACACCACTACACGGTTCCTATAAACTTGTTATGGCTCCTGGAAAATCTCTTGAACACGCCAATAAATTTATAATACTGGACAAGAATAGAAGTATAAACAACACATTTATTTACATTATATAATATATGCTTTTTGGTTGCAAAGACTTAAAATATCATAAAAGGCTAGACATCATTAGTCTTAAACATGTTTATATAGTAGGTAATCATTCACACACTCTATGCCTCCATCTTAGTCAGAATATACTCAGAAAGTATCCTTAGTGCAATGCACTTTCATTCAGAATATAAGGTTACAGAAATCCTGTCAAAATATGGTTAATTCTTTGGAGAAAATTTGGTTAGAGGCATCCTAAATCATCATAATATTTCAGTACAGAAGACACACTCTACCTTGCTGTGTCATCTGTAGTCCTCTAAGAATCTAAGCTCTATGAGAACATATGAAGTTATCCCAGAGTATCTGTATTTTCTATGTCTTGAATACTTTAATATTCTTAACTGATCATCATTAAGATCAGGCATTGTCTATGTACATGCTATGCATATTCTTTCTAGTTTTAGACAGCAAAGCTGAATATATGTTTTAGCTTAAAGCTGTTTAAAGTCTCTTTGGCTGTGCCAATCTGTGTATGCGCTGTACAATGAATCAGCATTGTGCATATCTCACAGAGTCTCCTTTCCCTTCAGGAACATCTCTGGTCTCTTGCTCTGACGAGGTTCAGAAGTCCCTCTATTAAATAGAGAACCTTCTGACACTATCTCAAAAGTCTAGCTATTAGCCCTGTGTTCAGGATGCTCTTTAGCATTGGTAAGCCAAATAGGTTAGTTTGTAAGAATCCATAAATCCAATGGATTCTCAGTGTTCCAATATATGGAAAGATCACAGCACTGAGGTTCCCATTCAAAGAATAGGAATTCTAAGGGTCTCTATCCTCTTCTAGGAATAGAGCAGTCTCACAAGAAGACTGTAAGTAAGATATGTTGAAATATCCAGATCTTGATACTTCAAGATACCTCAGAAAACTGCTGTCCACGCAAGAATCAAAGTCTCAATGTTTTACATCTCAGACCTCTGAGCTGGAGAAATGTTACTTCAGACAGCTGCAGTCTGCCAGCAATAACAATCTGAAGGGCTGGCTGTACTGTGGCTGTATTTATACTGTTTCTAGACTCATTAAGGGTGAAGAGAAATCCTTTATCGCCTCTTTCTTATCCATTAAGAGGGATACCTTTTATTCCCTTTGTCTGCTGTGATGTGCAGTGCAGAAATGGCTTACTGGCAGCTGCTCAGCTCTTTATGTCCATATATGGGCGTCCATTCCTTTCATTCCACTTTCCTTAAAGTATAAACACTTATTTTTGAGTTACATGATCACGTTATATACATAATTTGTATACCATCCTCTTCGTTAGGACAATACGCATTAAATGAGACCACTTAAAGATCTGTAGCACAACATTTAACTATATAACTCATAAAACACAATTATAGCTTACATTGCACTTGGAAAATGTCTGTTTACAGTAGTCAGTAGCATGGCGTTTAGCGAGATTACAGAAGAGGAAGAAACCATATTACTCATACTTTGAGAGAACTTTAATGCCTTTAAGCTATATTAAGTACAGTTTCGGCTATTAATGTACTCTTAGTACATAATGATATCTTAAGACCTTGAGAAGGACAAAAGTGTCCTGCTTTTGTGATTCTGACATCTGGCAGCTGAGTCAGAAAGGTGATTTTGGTCACATCTTCTTGATAGATAAGGTGCTCTGCTTTGCCCCTTCAAGGACAGGGACTAGAGCAACGTTATTAGGTAGCTCTTGATAGAGCTGACCTTGAGAGTATTCCTTCAGCGTGTCAGCATTACTCAGACTTTCATTAGACATTACACAAACCTCTGCAGTGGCCCAGTTTGCATGATGTGTACTAGCTGTATATGGAATTAATCCTCCACATGTTCACAGGATATCATAGTTATGTCAGAGACCTTGACAGGGTTAGGGGTTAGGGTTAGGGGTTAAGGTTAGGGTTAGGGTTAGGGTTAGGGTTAGGGTTAGGTTAAGGTTAGGGTTAGGGTTAGGGTTAGGGTTAGGGTCAGGGTCAGGGATTAGGATTATTGTTAGGGTTAGGGTTAAGGTTAGGGTTAGGGTAAGGGTAGTGTTAGGGTTAGGGTTAGGGTTAAAGTTAGTGTTAGGATTAGGGTTAGGGTAAGTGTTTGGGTTAGGTTAGGGTTAGGGTTTGGTGTTAGGGTTAGGAGCAGGGGCAGGGTCATGGTCAGGGTCAGGGTTGTTGAGGTTTTTCACAGAATACCATAGTTATGTCAGAGATCATGACAAGGTTAGGGTTAGGGTTAGGGTTAGGGTTAGGGTTAGGATTTGGTGTTAGGGTTAGGGGCAGGGTCATTGTCAGGGTCAGGGTTGTGGTTTTTCACAGAATACCATAGTTATGTCAGAGACCCTGACAAAGGGTTGGGGTTAGGGTTAGGGTTAGGGTTAGGGTTAGGGTTACGGTTAGGGTTACGGTGAGGGTTAGGGTTTGGGGTTAGGGTTAGGGTTAGAGTTAGGGTTAGGGTTAGGGTTAGGGTTAGGGTTAGGGTCAGGGTTAGGGTCAGGGTTAGGGTTAGGGTCAGGTTTAGTCAGGGTCAGGGTCAGGGTCAGGGTTGTCGCGGTTCGGGCCGTTAAGTGCCTACACTCTTAGAAAGGATCCCTTCCTGAGAAGGGATATGTTATCTTATTCAGCGAGACACCACTACACGGTTCCTATAAACTTGTTATGGTTCCTAGAAAATTTCTTGAACACGCCAATAAATTTATAATACTGGACAAGAGTAGAAGTATAAACAACACATTTATTTACATTATATAATATATGCTTTTTGGTTGCAAAGCCTTAAAATATCATAAAAGGCTAGACATCATTAGTCTTAAACATGTTTATATAGCAGGTAATCATTCACACACACTCTATGCCTCCATCTTCGTCAAAATATACTCATAAAGTATCCTTAGTGCAATGCACTTTCATTCAGAATATAAGGTTACAGAAATCCTGTCAAAATATGGTTAATTCTTTGGAGAAAGATTTGGTTAGACGCATCCTAACTTAAATCATCATAATATTTCAGTACAGAAGACACACTATGCCTTCATGTGTCATCTGTAGTCCTCTAAGAATCTAAGCTCTTTGAGAGCATATGAAGTTTTCCCAGAGTATCTGTATTTTCTAAGTCTTGAATCCTTTAATATTCTTTATCATCATTAAGATCAGGCATATGCTATGCATATTCTTTCTAGTTTTAGACAGCAATGCTGAATATATGTTAGCTTAAAGCTGTTTAAAATCTCTTTGGCTGTGCCAATCTGTGTATGCGCTGTACAATGAATCAGCATTGTGCATATCTCACAGAGAGTCTCCATTCCCTTCAGGAACATCTCTGGTCTCTTGCTCTGCGGAGGTTCAGAAGTCCCTCTGTTAACTAGAGGACCTTCTGACACTATCGCAGAGGTCTAGCTATCAGCCCTGTGTTCAGGATGCTCCTTAGCATTGGTAAGCCAAATAGGTTTACTTTGTAAGAATCCATGAATCTAATGGACTCTCAGTGTTCCAATATATGGAAAGATCACTGCACTTAGGTTCCCATTCAAAGAATAGGAATTCTAAGGGTATCTGTCCTCTTCTAAGAATAGAGCAGTCTCACAAGAAGACTGTAAGTAAGATATGTTGAAATATCCAGATCTTGATAATACAAGATACCTCAGAGAAGTGCTGTCCACGCAAGGGTCAGAGTCTCAATGTTTTACAACTCAGGCCTCTGAGATGGAGAAATGTTTCTTCAGACAGCTGCAGTCTGCCAGCAATAACATTCTGAAGGGCTGGCTGTACTGTGGCTGTATTTATACTTTTTCTAGACTCATTGAAAAGAGAGATCCTTTATCTCCTCTTTCTTATCCATTAAGAGGGATACCTTTTATTCCCTTTGTCTGATATGATGTGCAGTGCAGAAATGGCTTACTGGCAGCTGCTCAGCTCTTTATGTCCATATATGGACGTCCTTTCCTTTCCGTCCACTTTGCTTAAAGTATAAACACTTATTTCTGAGTTACATGATCACGTTATATACATAATTTGTATACCATCCTCTTCGTTAGGACAATACGCATTAAATGAGACTACTTAAAGATCTGTAGCACAACATTTAACTATATAACTCATAAAACACTTATAACTTACATTGTCACTTGCAAAGTGTCTGTTTACAATAGTCAGTAGCATAGCCTTTAGCGAGATAACAGAAGAGCAAGAAAGCATATTGCTAATATCTTTGAGAGAACTTTAATACCTTTAAACTATAATAAGTACAGTTTCAGCTATTAATGTACTCTTAGTACATTAAGATATCTTGAGAAGGACAAAAGTAATTCTGACATCTGGACAAAAGTGATTCTGACAGCTTTTGTGATTCTGACATCTGGCAGCTGTGTCCGAAAGGTGATTTTGGTCCCATCTTATTGATAGATAAGGAAAGGTGCTCTGCTTTGCCCCTTCAAGGACAAGGACAAGAGCGACGTTATTAGGTAGCTCTTGATAGAGCTGACCTTGAGAGTATTCCATCAGCCTGTCAGCATTACACAGACTCTCATTATACATTACACAAACCAATGCAGTGGCCCAGTTTGCATGAGGTGTACTAGCTCTATATGGAATTAATCCTGCACATGTTCACAGAATACCATAGTTGTGTCAGAGACCTTGACAGGGTTAGGGTTAGGGGTTAAGGTTTGGGTTAGGGTTAGGGTTGTGTTAGGGTTAGGGTTAGGAGTAGGGTCATCGTCAGGGTCAGGGGTTAGGGTTTGGGTTAGGTTTAGGGTTGTGTAAGAGTTAGGGTTAGGGTTAGGGTTAGGGTTAGCGTTAGGTTTAGGTTTAGGGTAAGGGTAAGGGTAAGGGTTAGGGTTAGGGTTAGGGTTAGGGTTAGGGTTAGGGTTAGGGTTAGGGTTAGGGTTAGGGTTAGGGTTAGGGTTAGGAGTAGGGGTAGGGGTAGAGGTAGGGGTAGCGGTAGCGGTAGGGGTACGGTTCGGTTGGGTTACGGTTAGGGTTAGGGTTAGGGTTAGCGTTAGGGTTAAGGTTAGGGTCAGGGTCAGGGTCAGGGTCAGGGTCAGGGTTAGGGTTAGGGTTAGGGTTGTGTTTGGGTTAGGGTTAGGGTTAGGGTAGGGTTAGGGTTTGGTGTTAATGTTAGGGGCAGGGGCAGGGTCAGGGTCAGGGTTGTCGCGGTTGTTCAAAGAATACCATAATTATGTCAGAGACCTTGACACGGTTAGGGTTAGGGGTTAGGGGTTAAGGTTAGGGTTAGGGTTAGGGTTGTGTTAGTGTTAGGGTCAGGGTCAGGGTCAGGGTCACGGGTCAGGGTCACGGGTCAGGGTTAGGGTAAGGGTTAGGGTTAGGATTAGGGTTAGGGTTAGGGTTAGGGTTAAAGTTAGGGTTAGGGTTAGGGTTAGGGTTAGGGTTTGGGGTAGGGGTAGGGGTAGGGGTAGGCGTAGGCGTAGGCATAGGCGTAGGCGTAGGCGTAGGCGTAGGTGTAGAGTTGGGTTGAGTTGGGTTAGGGTTAGGGTTAGGGTAAGTGTTTGGGTTAGGGTAGGGTTAGGGTTAGGGTTAGAGTTAGGGTTAGGGTTAGGGTTAGGGTTAGCGTTAGCATTAGCGTTAGCGTTAGTGTTAGCGTCAGGGTCAGGGTCAGGGTAAGGTTAGGGTCAGGGTCAGGGTCACGGTCAGGGTTGTCGCGGCTGTTCACAGAATACCATAGTTATGTCAGCGACCATGACAAGGTTAGGGTTAGGGTTAGGGGTAGGGGTAGGGGTAGGGGTAGGGGTAAGGGCAGGATTAGGATTAGGGGTAGGGGTAGGGGTAGGGGTAGGGAGGGGTAGGGGTAGGAGTAGGGGTAGGGGTAAGGGTGGGATTAGGGTTAGGGTTAGGGTAAGGGTTAGGTTTAGGGTTAAGATTAGGGTTAGGGTTAGGGGTAGGGGTAGGGGTAGGTGTTGGGGTAGGGGTAGGGGTAGGGGTAGGGGTAGGGTAGGGGTAGGGGTAGGGTAGGGGTAGGGGTAGGGTGAGGGTTGGGATGGGTTGAGTTAGGGTTAGGGTTAGGGTTAGGGTTAGGGTTAGGGTACGGTTAGGGTTAGGGTTAGGGTTAGGGTTAGGGTTAGGGTTAGGGTTAGGGTTAGCGTTAGCGTTAGCGTTAGCGTTAGCGTTAGGGTCAGGGTTAGGGTCAGGGTTAGGGTTAGGGTCAGGTTTAGGGTCAGGGTCAGGGTCAGGGTCAGGGTCAGGGTTGTCGCGGTTCGGGCCGTTAAGTGCCTACACTCTTAGAAAGGATCCCTTCCTGAGAAGGGATATGTTACCTTATTCAGCAGAGACACACTACACGGTTCCTATAAACTTGTTATGGCTCCTGAAAATCTCTTGACACGCCAATAAATTTATAATACTGGACAAGAGTATAAACAACACATTTATTTACATTATATAATATATGCTTTTTGGTTGCAAAGACTTAAAATATCATAAAAGGCTAGACATCATTAGTCTTAAACATGTTTATATAGTAGGTAATCATTCACACACTCTACCTCCATCTTAGTCAGAATATACTCAGAAAGTATCCTTAGTGCAATGCACTTTCATTCAGAATATAAGGTTACAGAAATCCTGTCAAAATATGGTTAATTCTTTGGAGAAAATTTGGTTAGAGGCATCCATAAATCATCATAATATTTCAGTACAGAAGACACACTCTACCTTGCTGTGTCATCTGTAGTCCTCTAAGAATCTAAGCTCTATGAGAACATATGAAGTTATCCCAGAGTATCTGTATTTTCTATGTCTTGAATACTTTAATATTCTTAACTGATCATCATTAAGATCAGGCATTGTCTATGTACATGCTATGCATATTCTTTCTAGTTTTAGACAGCAAAGCTGAATATATGTTTTAGCTTAAAGCTGTTTAAAGTCTCTTTGGCTGTGCAATCTGTGTATGCACTGTACAATGAATCAGCATTGTGCATATCTCACAGAGTCTCCTTTCCCTTCAGGAACATCTCTGGTCTCTTGCTCTGAGGAGGTTCAGAAGTCCCTCTATTAAATAGAGAACCTTCTGACACTATCTCAAAATCTAGCTGTTAGCCCTGTGTTCAGGATGCTCTTTAGCATTGGTAAGCCAAATAGGTTAGTTTGTAAGAATCCATAAATCCAATGGATTCTCAGTGTTCCAATATATGGAAAGATCACAGCACTGAGGTTCCCATTCAAAGAATAGGAATTCTAAGGGTCTCTATCCTCTTCTAGGAATAGAGCAGTCTCACAAGAAGACTGTAAGTAAGATATGTTGAAATATCCAGATCTTGATACTTCAAGATACCTCAGAAAACTGCTGTCCACGCAAGAATCAAAGTCTCAATGTTTTACATCTCAGGCCTCTGAGCTGGAGAAATGTTACTTCAGACAGCTGCAGTCTGCCAGCAATAACAATCTGAAGGGCTGGCTGTACTGTGGCTGTATTTATACTGTTTCTAGACTCATTAAGGGTGAAGAGAAATCCTTTATCGCCTCTTTCTTATCCATTAAGAGGGATACCTTTTATTCCCTTTGTCTGCTGTGATGTGCAGTGCAGAAATGGCTTACTGGCAGCTGCTCAGCTCTTTATGTCCATATATGGGCGTCCATTCCTTTCATTCACTTTCCTTAAAGTATAAACACTTATTTTTGAGTTACATGATCACGTTATATACATAATTTGTATACCATCCTCTTCGTTAGGACAATACGCATTAAATGAGACCACTTAAAGATCATTTTTAGCTACAATCATTTATACTAGTAGCAACATTTAACTATATAACTCATAAACAATTATAGCTTACATTGCACTTGGAAAATGTCTGTTTACAGTAGTCAGTAGCATGGCGTTTAGCGAGATTACAGAAGAGGAAGAAACCATATTACTCATACTTTGAGAGAACTTTAATGCCTTTAAGCTATATTAAGTACAGTTTCGGCTATTAATGTACTCTTAGTACATAATGATATCTTAAGACCTTGAGAAGGACAAAAGTGTCCTGCTTTTGTGATTCTGACATCTGGCAGCTGAGTCAGAAAGGTGATTTTGGTCACATCTTCTTGATAGATAAGGTGCTCTGCTTTGCCCCTTCAAGGACAGGGACTAGAGCAACGTTATTAGGTAGCTCTTGATAGAGCTGACCTTGAGAGTATTCCTTCAGCGTGTCAGCATTACTCAGACTTTCATTAGACATTACACAAACCTCTGCAGTGGCCCAGTTTGCATGATGTGTACTAGCTGTATATGGAATTAATCCTCCACATGTTCACAGGATACCATAGTTATGTCAGAGACCTTGACAGGGTTAGGGGTTAGGGTTAGGGGTTAAGGTTAGGGTTAGGGTTAGGGTTAGGGTTAGGGTTAGGTTAAGGTTAGGGTTAGGGTTAGGGTTAGGGTTAGGGTCAGGGTCAGGGATTAGGATTATTGTTAGGGTTAGGGTTAAGGTTAGGGTTAGGGTTAGGGTAGTGTTAGGGTTAGGGTTAGGGTTAAAGTTAGTGTTAGGATTAGGGTTAGGGTAAGTGTTTGGGTTAGGGTAGGGTTAGGGTTAGGGTTTGGTGTTAGGGTTAGGAGCAGGGGCAGGGTCATGGTCAGGGTCAGGGTTGTTGAGGTTTTTCACAGAATACCATAGTTATGTCAGAGATCATGACAAGGTTAGGGTTAGGGTTAGGGTTAGGGTTAGGGTTAGGATTTGGTGTTAGGGTTAGGGGCAGGGTCATTGTCAGGGTCAGGGTTGTGGTTTTTCACAGAATACCATAGTTATGTCAGAGACCCTGACAAAGGGTTAGGGTTAGGGTTAGGGTTAGGGTTACGGTTAGGGTTAGGGTTACGGTTAGGGTTAGGGTTTGGGGTTAGGGTTAGGGTTAGGGTTAGGGTTAGGTTAGGGTTAGGGTTAGGGTTAGGGTTAGGGTTCAGGGTTAGGGTCAGGGTTAGGGTTAGGAGTCAGGTTTAAAGTCAGGGTCAGGATCAGGGTCAGGGTTGTCGCGGTTCGGGCCGTTAAGTGCCTACACTCTTAGAAAGGATCCCTTCCTGAGAAGGGATATGTTATCTTATTCAGCGAGACACCACTACACGGTTCCTATAAACTTGTTATGGTTCCTAGAAAATTTCTTGAACACGCCAATAAATTTATAATACTGGACAAGAGTAGAAGTAATAAACAACACATTTATTTACATTATATAATATATGTTTTTTGGTTGCAAAGCCTTAAAATATCATAAAAAGCTAGACATCATTAGTCTTAAACATGTTTATATAGCAGGTAATCATTCACACACACTCTAT
>NW_026612200.1:35000-36481 GCF_029931775.1 Euleptes europaea
TCTCTTTAGCTGTGCCAATCTGTGTATGCGCTGTACAATGAATCAGCATTGTGCATATCTCACACAGAGTCTCCTTTCCCTTCAGGAACATGTCTGGTCTCTTGCTCTGAGGAGGTTCGGAAGTCCCTCTGTTAAGTAGAGGATCGGAAGTCCCTCTGTTAAGTAGAGGACCTTCTGACACTATCGCAGAGGTCTAGCTATTAGCCCTGTGTTCAGGATGCTCTTTATCGTTGGTAAGCCAAATAGGTTTAGTTTGTAAGAATCCATAAATCCAATGGACTCTCAGTGTTCCAATATATGGAAAGATCACTGCACTTAGGTTCCCATTCAAACAATAGGAATTCTAAGGGTCCCTATCCTCTTCTAGGAATAGAGCAGTGTCACAAGAAGACTGTAAGTAAGATATGTTGAAATATCCAGATCTTGATACTTCAAGATACCTCAGAGAACTGCTGTCCACGCAAGGATCAGAGACTCAATGTTTTATATCTCAGGCCTCTGAGAAATGTTTACTTCAGAGAGCTGCAGTCTGCCAGCAATAACAATCTGAAGGGCTGGCTGTACTGTGGCTGAAGGAATACTCAGTAACGTCAGCATTACTCAGACTTTCATTATACATTACACAAACCTCTGCAGTGGCCCAGTTTGCATGATGTGTACTAGCTCTATATGGAATTAATCTTCCACATGTTCACAGAATAACATAGTTAGGGTTAGGTTTAGGGTTAGGGTTAGGGTTAGGGTTAGGGTTAGGGTTAGGGTTAGGTTAGGGTTAGGGTTAGGGTTAGGGTTAGGGTTAGGGTTAGGGTCAGGGTTAGAGTTACGGTTAGGGTTAGGGTTAGGGTTAGGGTTAGGGTGAGGGTGAGGGTGAGGGTTAGGGTTTGAGTTAGGGTAGGGTTAGGGTTAGGGTTTTATGTTAGGGTTAGGGGCAGGGGCAGGGTCATGGTCAAGGTCAGGGTCAGGGTTGTATACTTCAGTGAGGGGTTAGGGTTAAAGTATTTCTCTTCACCCCTAATGAGTCTAGAAAACAGTATAAATACAGCCACAGTACAGCCAGCCCTTCAGATTGTTATTGCTTGCAGACTGCAGCTGTCTGAAGTATACACTTAATAAACATTTATTTCTGAGTTACATGATCACGTTATATACATAATTTGTATACCATCCTCTTCGTTAGGACAATACGCATTAAATGAGACTACTTAAAGATCTGTAGCACAACCTTTAACTATACAACTCATAAAACACAATTATAGCTTACATTGTCACTTGCAAAGTGTCTGTTTACAGTAGTCAGTAGCATAGCCTTTAGCGAGATTACAGAAGAGCAAGAAAGCATATTACTCATATCTTTGAGATAACTTTAATGCCTTTAAGCTATATTAAGTACAGTTTCGGCTATTAATGTACTCTTAGTACATTAAGATATCTTAAGACCTTGAGAAGGACAAAAGTATCCTGCTTTTCTGATTCTGAATTCA
>NW_026612201.1:0-17500 GCF_029931775.1 Euleptes europaea
TCCCAACCCCAACCCCAAACCCAACCCTAACCCTCACCCCTAACCCTAACCCCAGCCCTAACCCTAAACCCCAACCCTAACCCTAACCCCTAACCCTAACCCAACCTTAACCCTAAACCTAACCCTAACCCTAACCCTAACCCTAACCCTAATCCTAACCCTAAAACGTACCCTAACCCACACCCAACCCTACCTTTAACCCTAAACCCAAACCTAAATTTAACCCCAAACCCTGACCCTAACCCTAACCCTAACCCTACCCAAACCCTAACCCTAACCCTAACCCTAACCCTAACCCTAACGGTAATTGAACCCTAACCTTAACCTGAACCCTAACCCTAAATTTACCTTAACCTTAACCCTTAACCCTAACCCTAACCATAATTCAACCCTAACCCTAACCTTCTCTAAACCCTAACACTAAAACTAACCCTAAACATAACCCTAACC
This sequence comes from Euleptes europaea, assembly GCF_029931775.1. Classification (NCBI taxonomy): domain Eukaryota; kingdom Metazoa; phylum Chordata; class Lepidosauria; order Squamata; family Sphaerodactylidae; genus Euleptes; species Euleptes europaea. The sequence continues at coordinate 451 of NW_026612201.1, forward strand.
CTAACCCTAACCCTAACCCTATCCCTAAACCCTAACCCTAACCCTAAACCAACCCTACCTTTAACCCTATCCCTAACCCTAAACCTAACCCTATCCTTAACCCTAAACCCTAACCCTAACCCTAACCCTAACCCTAACCCAACCCTAACCCTAACACTTACCCTCACCCTAACCCTAACCCTATCCCTATCCCTAACCCTAACCCTAACCCTAACCCTAACCCTAACCCTAACCCTAACCCAAATCCTAAGCCTAAGCCTAATCCTAATTCAACCCTAACCCTAACCCTAACCTTATCCCTAAATCCTAACCCTAACCCTAACCCTAATTCAACCCTAAGCCTGACCCTAACCCTAACTCTAAACCCTAACCCTAACCCTAACCCAACCATACCTTTAAACCTAACCCTAACCCTAACCATAACCCTAACGCAAACCCTAACCATAACCAAACTTTACCTTTAACCCTCACCCTCACCCTCACCCTAACCTTAACCCAAACCCTAACCCTAACCTTAACCCTAACCCTAACCCTTACCCTAACCCTAACCCTAATCCTAACCCTATTTCAACCCAAACCCTAACCTAACCCTAACGCAAACTCTAACCCAAACCAAACCCTAACCCGAATCCTAACCCAAATTCAAAACTAACCATAACCCAAAACCCTAACCCTAACCCTAATACAACCCTAACCCTAAACCACAACTTAACTCTAAACCCTAACCCGAACCCGAACCCGATCCCAACCCTACCTTCATCCCTAACCCTAACCCTAACCCTAACCCTAATCCTAAAGCTAACCCTAACCCTAACCCTAACCCTAACCCTAACCCTAACCCTAACCCTAACCCTAACCCTAACCCTAACCCTAAACATAACACTTACCCAACCCTAATCCTAATTCAACCATAACCCTAACTTTAACCCTAATACTAACCCTTACCCTAACCCTAAACCCTAACCCTAACCCAACCCTAACTTTAACCCAAACCCTAAACCTAACGCTTACCCAACCCTAACCCTAACCCTACCTTTACCCGTAACCCTAACCATAACCCTAACCCTAACCCTAACAGTAACCCTAACCCTAACCCTAACCCTAAACTTAACCCTAAACCCTAACCCTAACCCTAAACAAACCCTACCTTTAACCCTATCCCTAACCCTAAACGTAACCCTAACCTTAACCCTAAACACTACCCTTAACCCGAACCCTAACCCTTACCCAACCCTAACCCTAACCCTAACCCGAACCCGAACCCGAACCCGAACCCGAACCCGAACCCGAACCCGAACCCGAACCCTAACTCTAACCCTAACCCTAACCCTAACCCTAACCCTAAATCCTAACCCTAACCCTAACCCTAACCCAACCCTAAGCCTGACCCTAACACAAACTCTAAACCCTAACCCTAACCCTAACCCAACCATACCTTTAAACCTAAACCTAACCCTAACCCTAAACCTAACCCTAACCCTAACCCTAACCCTAACCCTAACCCTAACCCTAACCCTAACCCTAACCCTATTTCAACCCTAACCCTAACGCAAATGCTTACCCAACCCTAACCTTATCCGAATCCTAACCCAAATTCAAAACTAAACTTAACCCAAAACCCTAACCCTAACCCTAATACAACCCTAAAACTAACCCTCATCTTAACTCTAAACCCAAACCCTAACCCTAACCAAAACCATAACCCTAAACCAAACCCTAACCCTAACCCTAACCCTAACCCTAAACCATAACCCTAACCTTTACCCAACCCTACCTTTAACCCTAACTTTCACCCTTACTCTACATTAACCCTAACCCTAACCCAAACCCTAACCCTAAAACGTACCCTAACCCTAACCCCCTACCTTTAACCCTAAACCCAAACCTAACCTTAACCCCAAACCCTCGCCCTAACCCTAACCCTAACCCTAACTGTAACACTAACCCTAACCCTAACCCTAACCCTAACCCTAACCCTAACCCTAACCCTAAATTTAACCTTAAACTTAACCCTAAATCCTAACCCTAACCCTAATTCAACCCTAACCCTAACCTTCTCTAAACCCTCACACTAACCCTAACCCTAACCCTAACCCTAACCCTAACCCTAACCCTAACCCTAACCCCTAACCCTAACCCTAACCCTAACCCTAACCTTAATTCAACCCTAACCCTAACCTTCTCTAAACCCTAACCCTAACCCTAACACTCACCCTCACCCTCACCCTCACCCTAAACCATAAACCATAAACCATAAACTTAACCTTAACCTTAACCTTAACCTTAACCCTAAACCCTAACCCTAACCCTAAACGTAACCCTAACCCGAAACCTAACCCTAACCCTAACCCTAACCCTAACCCTAATTCAACCCTAACCCTAACCTTCTCTAAACCCTAACCCTAACCTTAACCCTAACCGTAACCCTAACCCTAACCCTAACCCTAACCCTAACCCTAACCCTAACCCTAACCCTAACCCTAACCCTAACCCTAACCCTAACCCTATTTCAACCCAAACCCTAACCTAACCCTAACGCAAGCTCTTACCAAACCCAAACCCTAACCCGAATCCTAACCCAAATTCAAAACTAACCATAACCCAAAACCCTAACCCTAACCGTAATACAACCCTAACCCTAAACCACAACTTAACTCTAAACCCGAACCCGAACACGATCCCAACCCTACCTTGATCCCTAACCCTAATCCTAAAGCTAACCCTAACCCTAACGCTAGCCCTAACCCTAACCCTAAATCTAACCCTAACCCTAACCTTAATCCTAAACATAACGCTTACCCAACCCTAATCCTAATTCAACCATAACCCTAACCTTAACCCTAATACTAACCCTTACCCTAACCCTAAACCCTAACCCTAACCCAACCCTAACTTTAACCCAAACCCTAACCCTAACGCTAACCCAACCCTAACCCTAACCCTACCTTTACCCGTAACCGTAACCATAACCATAACCCTAAAAGTAACCCTAACCCTAACCCTAAACTTAACCCTAAACCCTAACCCTAACCCTAAACCAACCCTACCTTTAACCCTATCCCTAACCCTAAACCTAACCCTAACCTTAAACCTAAACACTACCCCTAACCCTAACCCTAACCCTTACCCAACCCTAACCCGAACCCGAACCCGAACCCTAACCCTAACCCTAACCCTAATCCTAAACCTAACCCTAACCCTAACCCTAACGCTAACCCTAACCCCAACCCCAACCCTAACCCTAACCCTAACCTAACCCTAACCCTAACCCTAACCCTAAATCCTAACCCTAACCCTAACCCAACCCTAAGCCTGACCCTAACACAAACTCTAAACCCTAACCCTAACCCAACCATACCTTTAAACCTAAACATAACCCTAACCCTAACACAAACCCAAACCCTAACCCTAACCCTAACCCTAACCCTAACCCTAACCCTAACCCTAACCCTAACCCTAACCCTAACCCTAACCCTAACCCTAACCCTAACCCTAACCCTAACCCTAACCCTAACCCTAACCCTAACCCTAAAACATATCCTAACCCTAACCCATCCCTACCTTTAACGCTAAACCCAAACCTAACCTTAACTTCAAATCCTGACCCTAACCCTAACCCTAACCCTAACCCTAACCCTAACCCTAACCCTAACCCTAACCCTAACCCTAACGCTAACCCAAACCCTCACCCTAACCCTAACCGTAATTCAACCCTACCCCTAACCTTAACCCTAACCCTAAATTTAACCTTAACCTTAACCTTAACCCTAAATCCTAACCCTAACCCTAATTCAACCCTAACGCTAACCTTCTCTAAACCCTCACACTAACCCTAACCCTAACCCTAACCCTAAACCAAAACCTAACCCTAACCCTAACCCTAACCCTAATCCTAACCCTAACCCTAACCCTAACCCTAACCTTAACCCTAACCCTAACCCTAACCCTAACCCTATTTCAACCCTAACCCTAACCCTCAACTTAACTCTAAACCCGAACCCGAACCCAAACCCAAACCCAACTCTACCTTGATCCCTGACCCTAATCCTAATCCTAAGCCTAACCCTAACCCTAACCCTAACCCTAACCCTAACCCTCACCCTCACCCTAAACCTAACCTTAACCCTAACCCTAACCTCAACCTTAACCTTAACCTTAACCTTAACCTTAACCATAACCTTAACCTTAACCCTAAACCCTAACCCGAACCCGAACCGTAATCGTAACCCTAACCCTAACCCTAACCCTAACCCTAATTCAAACCTAACCCTAACCTTCTCTAAACCCTAACCCTAACCCTAACCCTAACCCTAACCCTAACCCTAACCCTAACCCTAACCCTAACCCTAACCCTAACCCTAACCCTATTTCAACCCTAACCCTAACCCTAACGCAAATGCTTACCCAACCCAAACCCTAACCCGAATCCTAACCCAAATTCAAAACTAACCATAACCCAAAACCCTAACCCAAAACCCTAATACAACCCTAACCGTAACCCGCAACTTAACTCTAAACCCGAACCCGAACCCGAACCCGAACCCAACCCTACCTTGATCCCTAACCCTAACCCTAACGCTAACCCTAACCCTAACCATAACCATAACCACAACCATAACCCTAACCCTATTTCAAACCTAACCCTAACGCAAATGCTTACCCAACCCTAACCCTAATCCGAATCCTAACCCATATTCAAAACTAAACTTAACCCAAAACCCTAACCCTACCCTACCCCTAATACAACCCTAAAACTAACCCTCATCTTAACTCTAAACCCAAACCCTAACCCTAACCCTAACCCTAACACAAATCCTAACCCTAACCCTAAAACTAACCCTAACTTTAACCCTAACCCTAACCCTAACCCTAACCCTAACCCTAACCCTAACCCTAACCCTAACCCTAACCCTAACCCTAACCCTAACCCTAACTGTAATTCAACCCTAACCCTAACCTTCTCTAAACCCTTACACTAACCCTAACCCTAACCCTAACCCTAACCCTAACCCTTACCTTAACCATAACCATAACCATAACCATAACCACAACCATAACCCTAACCCTATTTCAACCCTAACCCTAACGCAAATGCATACCCTACCCTAACCCTAATCCGAATCCTAACCCAAATTCAAAACTAAACTTAACCCAAAACCCTAACCCTACCCTAACCCTAATACAACCCTAAAACTAACCCTCATCTTAACTCTAAACCCAAACCCAAACCCTAACCCTAACCCTAACCCAAACCCTAACCCTAACACTAACCCTAATCCTAACCCTAACCCTAACCCTAACCCTAACCCTAACCCTAACCCTAACCCTAACCCTAACCCTTACTGTAATTCAACCCTAACCCGAACCCTAACCTTAACCCTACCCCTAACCTTAACCTTAAGGGTAACCTTAACCTTAAACGTAACCTTAACCTTAACCTTAACCTTAACCTTAACCTTAACCTTAACCTTAACCTTAACCTTAACCTTAACCTTAACCTTAACCTTAACTTTAAATCCTAACCCTAACCCTAGCCCTAACCCTAATTCAACCCTAACCCTAATTTTCTCTAAACCCTAACCCTAACCCTAACCCTAACCCTAAACCATAACCCTAACCTTTACCCAACCCTACCTTTAACCTTAACTTTCACCCTTACTCTACGTTAACCCTAACCCTAACCCTAACCCTAACCCTAACCCTAACCCTAACGGTAATTCAACCCTAACCCTAACCTTAACCCTAACACTAAATTTAACCTTAACCTTAACTTTAACCCTAAATCCTAACCCTAACCCGAACCCGAACCCGAACCCGAACCTGAACCCGAACCCGAACCCGAACCCGAACCCGAACCCGAACCCTATTTCAACCCTAACCCTAACCCTCAACTTAACTCTAAACCCTAACCCGAACCCAAACCCAAACCCAACTCTACCTCTATCGCTGACCCTAACCCTAACACTAACGCTAACGCTCACCCTCACCCTCACCCTCACCCTAAACCTAACCTTAATCCAAACCCTAACCTTAACCTTAACCCTAACCTTAACCCTAAACCCTAACCCTAACCGTAACGCTAACCCTAACCCTAACCCTAACCGTAAGCCTAACCCTAACCCCAACCCTAACCCTAACCCTAACCTTAATTCAACCCTAACCCTAACCTTCTCTAAACCCTAACCCTAACCCTAAACCTCACCCTCACACTCACGCTAACCCTCACCCTAAACCTAACCTTAACCCTAACCCTAACCTTAACCTTAACCTTAACCTTAACCTTAACCTTAACCTTAACCTTAACCTTAACCCTAAAACCCTAACCCTAACCCTAACCCTAACCGTAACCGTAACCCTAACCCTAAACCTAACCCTAACCCTAACCCTAACCCTAACCCTAACCCTAACCCTAACCCTAACCCTAACCCTAACCCTAACCCTAACCCTAACCCTAATTCAACCCTAACCCTAACGTTCTCTAAACCCTAACCCTAACCTTAACCCTAACCCTAACCCTAACCCTAACCCTAACCCTAACCCTAACCCTAACCCTAACCCTAACCCTAACCCTAACCCTAACCCTAACCCTAACCCTAACCCTATTTCAACCCAAACCCTAACCTAACCCTAACGCAAACTCTTACCAAACCCAAACCCTAACCCGAATCCTAACCCAAATTCAAAACTAACCATAACCCAAAACCCTAACCCTAACCCTAATACAACCCTAACCCTAAACCACAACTTAACTCTAAACCCGAACCCGAACCCGAACCCGATCCCATCCCTACCTTGATCCCTAACCCTAATCCTAAAGCTAACCCTAACCCTAACGCTAACCCTAACCCTAACCCTAAATCTAACCCTAACCCTAACCTTAACCCTAAACATAACGCTTACCCAACCCTAATCCTAATTCAACCATAACGCTAACCTTAACCCTAATACTAACCCTTACCCTAACCCTAAACCCTAACCCTAACCCAACCCTAACTTTAACCCAAACCCTATCCCTAACCCTAAACTTAACCCTAAACCCTAACCCTAACCCTAACCCTAAACCAACCCTACCTTTAACCCTATCCCTAACCCTAAACCTAACCCTAACCTTAACCCTAAACACTATCCCTAACCCTAACCCTAACCCTTACCCAACCCTAACCTAACCCTAACCCTAACCCTAACCCTAACCCTAACCCTAACCCTAACCCTAACCCTAACCCTAACCCTAACCCTAACCCTAACCCTAACCCTAACCCTAACCCTAACCCTAACCCTAACCCTAACCCTAAATCCTAACCCTAACCCAAACCCTAACCCAACCCTAAGCCTGACCCTAACACAAACTCTAAACCCTAACCCTAACCCTAACCCAACCATACCTTTAAACCTAAACCTAACCATAACCATAACCCTAACACAAACCCTAACCCTAACCCTAACCTAACCCTAACCCTAACCCTAACCCTAACCCTAACCCTAACCCTAACCCTAACCCTAACCCTAACCCTAACCCTAACCCTAACCCTAACCCTAACCCTAACCCTAACCCTAACCCTAACCCTAACCCTAACCCTATTTCAACCCTTACCCTAACGCAAATGCTTACCCAACCCTATCCCTAATCCGAATCCTAACCCAAATTCAAACCTAACCTTAACCCAAAACCCTAACCCTAACCCTAATACAACCCTAAAACTAACCCTCATCTTAACTCTAAACCCAAACCCTAACCCTAACCCTAACCATAACCATAACCCTAACCCTAACCCTAACCATAACCCTAACCCTAACCCTAACCCTAAACCATAACCCTAACCTTTACCCAACCCTACCTTTAACCCTAACTTTCACCCTTACTCTACATTAACCCTAACCCTAACCCAATCCCTATCCCTAACCCTAACCCTAACCCTAAAACATACCCTAACCCTAACCCCCTACCTTTAACCCTAAACCCAAACCTAACCTTAACCCCAAACCCTTACCCTAACCCTAACCCTAACCCTAACCCTAACCCTAACCCAAAACCTAACCTTAAACCTAACCCTAACCCTAAACCCTAACGGTAATTCAACCCTAACCCTAACCTTAACCCTAACCCTAAATTTAACCTTAACCTTAACCTTAACCCTAAATCCTAACCCTAACCCTAATTCAACCCTAACCCTAACCTTCTCTAAACCCTCACACTAACCCTAACCCTAACCCTAACCCTAACCCTAACCCTAACCCTAACCCTAACCCTAACCCTAACCCTAAACCTAAACCTAAACCTAACCCTAAAACGTACCCTAACCCACACCCAACCCTACCTTTAACCCTAAACCCAAACCTAAATTTAACCCCAAACCCTGACCCTAACCCTAACCCTAACCCTAACCCTACCCAAACCCTAACCCTAACCCTAACCCTAACCCTAACCCTAACCCTAACCCTAACCCTAACCCTAACGGTAATTCAACCCTAACCTTAACCTGAACCCTAACCCTAAATTTACCTTAACCTTAACCCTTAACCCTAACCCTAACCATAATTCAACCCTAACCCTAACCTTCTCTAAACCCTAACACTAAAACTAACCCTAAAAATAACACTAAAAATAACCCTAACCCTAACCCTAACCCTAACCCTAACCCTAACCCTAACCCTAACCCTAACCCTAACCCAACCCTAACCCTAACACTTACCCTCACCCTAACCCTAACCCTAACCCTATCCCTAACCCTAACCCTAACCCTAACCCTAACCCTAACCCAAATCCTAAGCCTAAACCTAATCCTAATTCAACGCTAACCCTAACCCTAACCTTATCCCTAAATCCTAACCCTAACCCTAACCCTAATTCAACCCTAAGCCTGACCCTAACCCTAACTCTAAACCCTAACCCTAACCCTAACCCAACCATACCTTTAAACCTAACCCTAACCCTAACCATAACCCTAACGCAAACCCTAACCCTAACCAAACTTTACCTTTAACCCTCACCCTCACCCTCACCCTAACCTTAACCCAAACCCTAATCCTAACCTTAACCTTAACCCTAACCCTAACCCTAACCCTAACTCTAACCCCTAACCCTTACCCTAACCCTAACCCTAACCCTAATCCTAACCCTATTTCAACCCAAACCCTAACCTAACCCTAACGCAAACTCTTACCCAAAACAAACCCTAACCCGAATCCTAACCCAAATTCAAAACTAACCATAACCCAAAACCCTAACCCTAACCCTAATACAACCCTAACCCTAAACCACAACTTAACTCTAAACCCTAACCCTAACCCGAACCCGATCCCAACCCTACCTTGATCCCTAACCCTAACCCTAACCCTAATCCTAAAGCTAACCCTAACCCTAACCCTAACCCTAACCCTAACCCTAACCCTAACCCTAACCCTAACCCTAACCCTAACCCTAACCCTAACCTTAACCCTAAACATAACGCTTACCCAACCCTAATCCTAATTCAACCATAACCCTAACCTTAACCCTAATACTAACCCTTACCCTAACCCTAAACCCTAACCCTAACCCAACCCTAACTTTAACCCAAACCCTAACCCTAACGCTTACCCAGCCCTAACCCTAACCCTACCTTTACCAGTAACCCTAACCGTAACCCTAACCCTAACCCTAAAAGTAACCCTAACCCTAACCCTAACCCTAAACTTAACCCTAAACCCTAACCCTAACCCTAAACAAACCCTACCTTTAACCCTATCCCTAACCATAAACGTAACCCTAACCTTAACCCTAAACACTACCCCTAACCCTAACCCTTACCCAACCCGAACCCGAACCCGAACCCGAACCCGAACCCGAACCCGAACCCGAACCCGAACCCGAACCCTAACCCTAACCCTAACCCTAACCCTAACCCTAACCCTAACCCTAACCCTAACCCTAACCCTAAATCCTAACCCTAACCCTAACCCAACCCTAAGCCTGACCCTAACACAAACTCTAAACCCTAACCCTAACCCTAACCCAACCATACCTTTAAACCTAAACCTAACCCTAACCCTAACCCTAACCCTAACCCTAAACCTAACCCTAACCCTAACCCTAACCCTAACCATAACCCGAACCCTAACCCTAACCCGAACCCTAACCCTAACCCTAACCCTAACCCTAACCCTAACCCTATTTCAACCCTAACCCTAACGCAAATGCTTACCCAACCCTAACCTTATCCGAATCCTAACCCAAATTCAAAACTAAACTTAACCCAAAACCCTAACCCTAACCCTAATACAACCCTAAAACTAACCCTCATCTTAACTCTAAACCCAAACCCTAACCCTAACCCTAACCATAACCCTAAACCAAACCCTAACCCTAACCCTAACCCTAACCCTAACCCTAACCCTAACCCTAACCCTAACCCTAACCCTAACCCTAAAACATACCCTAACCCAAAACCTAACCTTAAACCTAACCCTAACCCTAAACCCTAACGGTAATTCAACCCTAACCCTAACCTTAACCCTAACCCTAAATTTAACCTTAACCTTAACCTTAACCCTAAATCCTAACCCTAACCCTAATTCAACCCTAACCCTAACCTTCTCTAAACCCTCACACTAACCCTAACCCTAACCCTAACCCTAACCCTAACCCTAACCCTAACCCTAACCCTTACCCTAACCCTAACCCTAACCCTAAACCTAAACCTAACCCTAAAACGTACCCTAACCCACACCCAACCCTACCTTTAACCCTAAACCCAAACCTAAATTTAACCCCAAACCCTGACCCTAATCCTAACCCTAACCCTATCCAAACCCTAACCCTAACCCTAACCCTAACCCTAACGGTAATTCAACCCTAACCTTAACCTGAACCCTAACCCTAAATTTACCTTAACCTTAACCCTTAACCCTAACCCTAACCATAATTCAACCCTAACCCTAACCTTCTCTAAACCCTAACACTAAAACTAACCCTAAAAATAACCCTAAAAATAACCCTAACCCTAACCCTAACCCTAACCCTAACCCTAACCCTAACCCTAACCCTAACCCTAACCCAACCCTAACCCTAACACTTACCCTCACCCTAACCCTAACCCTAACCCTATCCCTAACCCTAACCCTAACCCTAACCCAAACCCTAACCCTAACCCAAATCCTAAGCGTAAGCCTAATCCTAATTCAACGCTAACCCTAACCCTAACCTTATCCGTAAATCCTAACCCTAACCCTAACCCTAATTCAACCCTAAGCCTGACCCTAACCCTAACTCTAAACCCTAACCCTAACCCTAACCCAACCATACCTTTAAACCTAACCCTAACCCTAACCATAACCCTAACGCAAACCCTAACCCTAACCCTAACCCTATTTCAACCCTAACCCTAACGCAAATGCTTACCCAACCCTAACCTTATCCGAATCCTAACCCAAATTCAAAACTAAACTTAACCCAAAACCCTAACCCTAACCCTAATACAACCCTAAAACTAACCCTCATCTTAACTCTAAACCCAAACCCTAACCCTAACCATAACCATAACCCTAAACCAAACCCTAACCCTAACCCTAACCCTAACCCTAACCCTAACCCTAACCCTAACTCTAACCCCTAACCCTTACCCTAACCCTAACCCTAACCCTAATCCTAACCCTATTTCAACCCAAACCCTAACCTAACCCTAACGCAAACTCTTACCCAAAACAAACCCTAACCCGAATCCTAACCCAAATTCAAAACTAACCATAACCCAAAACCCTAACCCTAACCCTAATACAACCTTAACCCTAAACCACAACTTAACTCTAAACCCTAACCCTAACCCGAACCCGATCCCAACCCTACCTTGATCCCTAACCCTAACCCTAACCCTAACCCTAATCCTAAAGCTAACCCTAACCCTAACCCTAACCCTAACCCTAACCCTAACCCTAACCCTAACCCTAACCCTAACCCTAACCCTAACCCTAACCCTAACCCTAACCCTAACCTTAACCCTAAACATAACGCTTACCCAACCCTAATCCTAATTCAACCATAACCCTAACCTTAACCCTAATACTAACCCTTACCCTAACCCTAAACCCTAACCCTAACCCAACCCTAACTTTAACCCAAACCCTAACCCTAACGCTTACCCAACCCTAACCCTAACCCTACCTTTACCCGTAACCCTAACCATAACCCTAACCCTAACCCTAACAGTAACCCTAACCCTAACCCTAACCCTAAACTTAACCCTAAACCCTAACCCTAACCCTAAACAAACCCTACCTTTAACCCTATCCCTAACCCTAAACGTAACCCTAACCTTAACCCTAAACACTACCCCTAACCCTAACCCTTACCCAACCCGAACCCGAACCCTAACCCGAACCCGAACCCGAACCCTAACCCTAACCCTAACCCTAACCCTAACCCTAACCCTAACCCTAATCCTAACCCTAACCCTAACCCTAACCCTAACCCTAAATCCTAACCCTAACCCTAACCCAACCCTAAGCCTGACCCTAACACAAACTCTCAACCCTAACCCTAACCCTAACCCAACCATACCTTTAAACGTAAACCTAACCCTAACCCTAACCCTAACCCTAACCCTAAACCTAACCCTAACCCTAACCCTAACCCTAACCCTAACCATAACCCGAACCCTAACCCTAACCCTAACCCTAACCCTAACCCTAACCCTAACCCTAACCCTATTTCAACCCTAACCCTAACGCAAATGCTTACCCAACCCTAACCTTATCCGAATCCTAACCCAAATTCAAAACTAAACTTAACCCAAAACCCTAACCCTAACCCTTATACAACCCTAAAACTAACCATCATCTTAACTCTAAACCCAAACCCTAACCCTAACCATAACCATAACCCTAAACCAAACCCTAACCCTAACCCTAACCCTAACCCTAACCCTAACCCTAACCCTAACCCTAAACCATAACCCTAACCTTTACCCAACCCTACCTTTAACCCTAACTTTCACCCTTACTCTACATTAACCCTAACCCTAACCCAAACCCTAACCCTAAAACGTACCCTAACCCTAACCCCCTACCTTTAACCCTAAACCCAAACCTAACCTTAACCCCAAACCCTGACCCTAACCCTAACCCTAACCCTAACCCTAACCCTAACCCTAACCCTAACCCAAACCCTAACCTTAACCCTAACCCTAACCCTAACCCTAACCCTAAATTTAACCTTAACCTTAACCCTAAATCCTAACCCTAACCCTAATTCAACCCTAACCCTAACCTTTTCTAAACCCTCACATTAACCCTAACCCTAACCCTAACCCTAACCCTAACCCTAACCCTAACCCTAACCCTAACCCTAACCCTAACCCTAACCCTAACCCTAACCCTAACCCTAACCCTAACCTTAATTCAACCCTAACCCTAACCTTCTCTAAACCCTAACCCTAACCCTAACACTCACCCTCACCCTCCCCCTCACCCTAAACCTAACCTTAACCCTAACCCTAACCTTAACCTTAACCTTAACCTTAACCTTAACCTTAACCTTAACCTTAACCTTAACCTTAACCTTAACCCTAAACCCTAACCCTAACCCTAAACGTAACCCCTAACCCGAAACCTAACCCTAACCCTAACCCTAACCCTAACCCTAACCCTAACCCTAACCCTAACCCTAACCCTAACCCTAACCCTATTTCAACCCAAACCCTAACCTAACCCTAACGCAAACTCTTACCAAACCCAAACCCTAACCCGAATCCTAACCCAAATTCAAAACTAACCATAACCCAAAACCCTAACCCTAACCCTAATACAACTCTAACCCTAAACCACAACTTAACTCTAAACCCGAACCCGAACACGATCCCAACCCTACCTTGATCCCTAACCCTAATCCTAAAGCTAACCCTAACCCTAACGCTAGCCCTAACCCTAACCCTAAATCTAACCCTAACCCTAACCTTAATCCTAAACATAACGCTTACCCAACCCTAATCCTAATTCAACCATAACCCTAACCTTAACCCTAATACTAACCCTTACCCTAACCCTAAACCCTAACCCTAACCCAACCCTAACTTTAACCCAAACCCTAACCCTAACGCTTACCCAACCCTAACCCTAACCCTACCTTTACCCGTAACCCTAACCATAACCCTAACCCTAACAGTAACCCTAACCCTAACCCTAACCCTAAACTTAACCCTAAACCCTAACCCTAACCCTAAACAAACCCTACCTTTAACCCTATCCCAAACCCTAAACGTAACCCTAACCTTAACCCTAAACACTACCCCTAACCCTAACCCTTACCCAACCCGAACCCGAACCCTAACCCGAACCCGAACCCGAACCCTAACCCTAACCCTAACCCTAACCCTAACCCTAACCCTAACCCTAACCCTAACCCTAACCCTAAATCCTAACCCTAACCCTAACCCAACCCTAAGCCTGACCCTAACACAAACTCTCAACCCTAACCCTAACCCTAACCCAACCATACCTTTAAACGTAAACCTAACCCTAACCCTAACCCTAACCCTAACCCTAACCCTAACCCTAACCCTAACCCTAACCCTAAATCCTAACCCTAACCCTAACCCAACCCTAAGCCTGACCCTAACAAAAACTCTCAACCCTAACCCGAACCCTAACCCAACCATACCTTTAAACGTAAACCTAACCCTAACCCTAACCCTAAACCTAACCCTAACCCTAACCCTAACCCTAACCCTAACCATAACCCGAACCCTAACCCTAACCCTAACCCTAACCCTAACCCTAACCCTATTTCAACCCTAACCCTAACGCAAATGCTTACCCAACCCTAACCTTATCCGAATCCTAACACAAATTCAAAACTAAACTTAACCCAAAACCCTAACCCTAACCCTTATACAACCCTAAAACTAACCCTCATCTTAACTCTAAACCCAAACCCTAACCCTAACCATAACCATAACCCTAAACCAAACCCTAACCCTAACCCTAACCCTAACCCTAACCCTAACCCTAACCCTAAACCATAACCCTAACCTTTACCCAACCCTACCTTTAACCCTAACTTTCACCCTTACTCTACATTAACCCTAACCCTAACCCAAACCCTAACCCTAAAACGTACCCTAACCCTAACCCCCTACCTTTAACCCTAAACCCAAACCTAACCTTAACCCCAAACCCTGACCCTAACCCTAACCCTAACCCTAACCCTAACCCTAACCCTAACCCTAACCCTAACCCTAACCCTAACCCAAACCCTAACCTTAACCCTAACCCTAACCCTAACCCTAAATTTAACCTTAACCTTAACCCTAAATCCTAACCCTAACCCTAATTCAACCCTAACCCTAACCTTTTCTAAACCCTCACACTAACCCTAACCCTAACCCTAACCCTAACCCTAACCCTAACCCTAACCCTAACCCTAACCCTAACCCTAACCCTAACCCTAACCCTAACCCTAACCCTAACCCTAACCCTAACCTTAATTCAACCCTAACCCTAACCTTCTCTAAACCCTAACCCTAACCCTAACACTCACCCTCACCCTCCCCCTCACCCTAAACCTAACCTTAACCCTAACCCTAACCTTAACCTTAACCTTAACCTTAACCTTAACCTTAACCTTAACCTTAACCCTAAACCCTAACCCTAACCCTAAACGTAACCCTAACCCGAAACCTAACCCTAACCCTAACCCTAACCCTAACCCTAACCCTAACCCTAACCCTAACCCTAACCCTAACCCTATTTCAACCCAAACCCTAACCTAACCCTAACGCAAACTCTTACCAAACCCAAACCCTAACCCCGAATCCTAACCCAAATTCAAAACTAACCATAACCCAAAACCCTAACCCCAAACCCTAATACAACTCTAACCCTAAACCACAACTTAACTCTAAACCCGAACCCGAACACGATCCCAACCCTACCTTGATCCCTAACCCTAATCCTAAAGCTAACCCTAACCCTAACGCTAGCCCTAACCCTAACCCTAAATCTAACCCTAACCCTAACCTTAATCCTAAACATAACGCTTACCCAACCCTAATCCTAATTCAACCATAACCCTAACCTTAACCCTAATACTAACCCTTACCCTAACCCTAAACCCTTACCCTAACCCAACCCTAACTTTAACCCAAACCCTAACCCTAACGCTAACCCAACCCTAACCCTAACCCTACCTTTACCCGTAACCATAACCCTAACCCTAACAGTAACCCTAACCCTAACCCTAAACTTAACCCTAAGCCCTAACCCTAACCCTAAACCAACCCTACCTTTAACCCTATCCCTAACCCTAAACCTAACACTAACCTTAAACCTAAACACTACCCCTAACCCTAACCCTAACCCTTACCCAACACTAACCCTAACCCGAACCCGAACCCTAACCCTAACCCTAACCCTAAACCTAACCCTAACCCTAACGCTAACCCTAACCACAACCCTAACCCTAACCTTAACCCTAACCCAAACCCTAACCCTAAATCTAACCCTAACCCTAACCCAACCCTAAGCCTGACCCTAACACAAACTCTAAACCCTAACCCTAACCCTAACCCAACCATACCTTTAAACTAAACATAACCCTAACACAAACCCTAACCCTAACCCTAACCCTAACCCTAACCCTAACCCTAACCCTAACCCTAACCCTAACCCTAACCCTAACCCTAACCCTAACCCTAACCCTAACCCTAACCCTAACCCTAACCCTAACCCTAACCCTAACCCTATTTCAAACCTAACCCTAACGCAAATGCTTACCCAACCCTAACCCTAATCCGAATCCTAACCAAAATTCAAAACTAACCTTAACCCAAAACCCTAACCCTAACCCTAACCCTAATACAACCCTAAAACTAACCCTCATCTTAACTCTAAACCCAAACCCTAACCCTAACCATAACCATAACCCTAACCCAAACCCTAACCCTAACCCTAACCTTAACCCTAACCTTAACCTTAACCTTAACCTTAACCTTAACCTTAACCCTAAACCCTAACCCTAACCCTAGCCCTAACCCTAATTCAACCCTAACCCTAACCTTCTCTAAACCCTAACACTAACCCT
>NW_026612201.1:22500-30000 GCF_029931775.1 Euleptes europaea
CCTAACCCAAATTCAAAACTAACCATAACCCAAAACCCTAACCCTAACCCTAATACAACCCTAACCCTAAACCACAACTTAACTCTAAACCCGAACCCGACCCCAAACCCGATCCCAACCCTACCTTGATCCCTAACCCTAATCCTAAAGCTAACCCTAACCCTAACGCTAACCCTAACCCTAACCCTAAATCTAACCCTAACCCTAACCTTAACCCTAAACATAACGCTTACCCAACCCTAATCCTAATTCAACCATAACCCTAACCTTAACCCTAATACTAACCCTTACCCTAACCCTAAACCCTAACCCTAACCCAACCCTAACTTTAACCCAAACCCTAACCCTAACCCTAAACTTAACCCAAACCCTAACCCTAACCCTAACCCTAAACCAACCCTACCTTTAACCCTATCCCTAACCCTAAACCTAACCCTAACCTTAACCCTAAACACTACCCCTAACCCTAACCCTAACCCTTACCCAACCCTAACCCTAACCCTAACCCTAACCCTAACCCTAACCCTAACCCTAACCCTAACCCTAACCCTAACCCTAACCCTAACCCTAAATCCTAACCCTAACCCAAACCCTAACCCAACCCTAAGCCTGACCCTAACACAAACTCTAAACCCTATCCCTAACCCTAACCCAACCATACCTTTAAACCTAAACCTAACCATAACCATAACACTAACACAAACCCTAACCCTAACCCTAACCCTAACCCTAACCCTAACCCTAACCCTAACCCTAACCCTAACCCTAACCCTAACCCTAACCCTAACCCTAACCCTAACCCTAACCCTAACCCTAACCATAACAATAACCCTAACCCTAACCCTAACCCTAACCCTAACCCTATTTCAACCCTTACCCTAACGCAAATGCTTACCCAACCCTAACCCTAATCCGAATCCTAACCCAAATTCAAACCTAACCTTAACCCAAAACCCTAACCCTAACCCTAATACAACCCTAAAACTAACCCTCATCTTAACTCTAAACCCAAACCCTAACCCTAACCCTAACCCTAACCATAACCCTAACCCTAACCCTAACCCTAACCCTAACCCTAACCCTAACCCTAACCCTAACCCTAAACCATAACCCTAACCTTTACCCAACCCTACCTTTAACCCTAACTTTCACCCTTACTCTACATTAACCCTAACCCTAACCCAAACCCTAACCCTAACCCTAACCCTAACCCTAAAACATACCCTAACCCTAACCCCCTACCTTTAACCCTAAACCCAAACCTAACCTTAACCCCAAACCCTGACCCTAACCCTAACCCTAACCCTAACCCAAAACCTAACCTTAAACCTAACCCTAACCCTAAACCCTAACGGTAATTCAACCCTAACCCTAACCTTAACCCTAACCCTAAATTTAACCTTAACCTTAACCTTAACCCTAAATCCTAAACCTAACCCTAATTCAACCCTAACCCTAACCTTCTCTAAACCCTAACACTAACCCTAACCCTAACCCTAACCCTAACCCTAACCCTAACCCTAACCCTAACCCTAAACCTAAACCTAACCCTAAAACGTACCCTAACCCACACCCAACCCTACGTTTAACCCTAAACCCAAACCAAAATTTAACCCCAAACCCTGACCCTAACCCTAACCCTAACCCTAACCCTACCCAAACCCTAACCCTAACCCTAACCCTAACCCTAACCCTAACCCTAACGGTAATTCAACCCTAACCTTAACCTGAACCCTAACCCTAAATTTACCTTAACCTTAACCCTTAACCCTAACCCTAACCATAATTCAACCCTAACCCTAACCTTCTCTAAACCCTAACACTAAAACTAACCCTAAACATAACCCTAACCCTAGCCCTAACCGTAACCCTAACCCTAACCCTAACCCTAACCCAACCCTAACCCTAACACTTACCCTCACCCTAACCCTAACCCTAACCCTATCCCTAACCCTAACCCTAACCCTAACCCTAACCCTAACCCTAACCCTAACCCTAACCCAAATCCTAAGCCTAAGCCTAAGCCTAATTCAACCCTAACCCTAACCCTAACCTTATCCCTAAATCCTAACCCTAACCCTAACCCTAATTCAACCCTAACCCTGACCCTAACCCTAACTCTAAACCCTAACCCTAACCCTAACCCAACCATACCTTTAAACCTAACCCTAACCCTAACCCTAACCCTAACCCTAACCCTAACCCTAACCCTAACCCAAATCCTAAGCCTAAGCCTAAGCCTAATTCAACCCTAACCCTAACCCTAACCTTATCCCTAAATCCTAACCCTAACCCTAACCCTAATTCAACCCTAAGCCTGACCCTAACCCTAACTCTAAACCCTAACCCTAACCCTAACCCAACCATACCTTTAAACCTAACCCTAACCCTAACCATAACCCTAACGCAAACCCTAACCCTAACCAAACTTTACCTTTAACCCTCACCCTCACCCTCACCCTAACCTTAACCCAAACCCTAACCCTAACCTTAACCCTAACCCTAACCCTAACCCTAACCCTAACCCTAACCCTAACCCTAACCCTAACCCTAAACCTAAACCTAAACCTAAACCTAAACCTAACCCTAAAACGTACCCTAACCCACACCCAACCCTACCTTTAACCCTAAACCCAAACCTAAATTTAACCCCAAACCCTGACCCTAACCCTAACCCTAACCCTACCCAAACCCTAACCCTAACACTTACCCTCACCCTAACCCTAACCCTAACCCTATCCCTTTCCCTAACCCTAACCCTAACCCTAACCCTAACCCTAACCCTAACCCTAACCCAAATCCTAAGCCTAAGCCTAAGCCTAATTCAACCCTAACCCTAACCCTAACCTTATCCCTAAATCCTAACCCTAACCCTAACCCTAATTCAACCCTAAGCCTGACCCTAACCCTAACTCTAAACCCTAACCCTAACCCTAACCCAACCATACCTTTAAACCTAACCCTAACCCTAACCATAACCCTAACGCAAACCCTAACCCTAACCAAACTTTACCTTTAACCCTCACCCTCACCCTCACCCTAACCTTAACCCAAAGCCTAACCCTAACCTTAACCCTAACCCTAACCCTAACCCTAACCCTAACTCTAACCCCTAACCCTTACCCTAACCCTAACCCTAACCCTAATCCTAACCCTATTTCAACCCAAACCCTAACCTAACCCTAACGCAAACTCTTACCCAAAACAAACCCTAACCCGAATCCTAACCCAAATTCAAAACTAACCATAACCCAAAACCCTAACCCTAACCCTAATACAACCCTAACCCTAAACCACAACTTAACTCTAAAGCCTAACCCTAACCCGAACCCGATCCCAACCCTACCTTGATCCCTAACCCTAACCCTAATCCTAAAGCTAACCCTAACCCTAACCCTAACCCTAACCCTAACCCTAACCCTAACCCTAACCCTAACCCTAACCCTAACCCTAACCCTAACCCTAACCCTAACCCTAACCCTAACCCTAACCCTAACCCTAACCCTAACCCTAACCCTAACCCTAAACATAACGCTTACCCAACCCTAATCCTAATTCAACCATAACCCTAACCTTAACCCTAATACTAACCCTTACCCTAACCCTAAACCCTAACGCTTACCCAACCCTAACCCTAACCCTACCTTTACCCGTAACCCTAACCATAACCCTAACCCTAACCCTAACCCTAACAGTAACCCTAACCCTAACCCTAACCCTAACCCTAACCCTAACCCTAACCCTAACCCTAACCCAAATCCTAAGCCTAAGCCTAAGCCTAATTCAACCCTAACCCTAACCCTAACCTTATCCCTAAATCCTAACCCTAACCCTAACCCTAATTCAACCCTAAGCCTGACCCTAACCCTAACTCTAAACCCTTACCCTAACCCTAACCCAATCATACCTTTAAACCTAACCCTAACCCTAACCATAACCCTAACGCAAACCCTAACCCTAACCAAACTTTACCTTTAACCCTCACCCTCACTCTCACCCTAACCTTAACCCAAACCCTAACCCTAACCTTAACCCTAACCCTAATCCTAACCCTAACCCTAACCCTAACCCTAACCCTAAACCTAACCCTAAAACGTACCCTAACCCACACCCAACCCTACCTTTAACCCTAAACCCAAACCTAAATTTAACCCCAAACCCTGACCCTAACCCCAACCCTAACCCTAACCCTACCCAAACCCTAACCCTAACCCTAACCCTAACCCTAACGGTAATTCAACCCTAACCTTAACCTGAACCCTAACCCTAAATTTACCTTAACCTTAACCCTTAACCCTAACCCTAACCATAATTCAACCCTAACCCTAACCTTCTCTAAACCCTAACACTAAAACTAACCCTAAACATAACCCTAAACGTAACCCTAACCCTAACCCTAACCCTAACCCTAACCCAACCCTAACCCTAACACTTACCCTCACCCTAACCCTAACCCTAACCCTATCCCTATCCCTAACCCTAACCCTAACCCTAACCCTAACCCTAACCCTAACCCTAACCCAAATCCTAAGCCTAAGCCTAAGCCTAATTCAACCCTAACCCTAACCCTAACCTTATCCCTAAATCCTAACCCTAACCCTAACCCTAATTCAACCCTAAGCCTGACCCTAACCCTAACTCTAAACCCTAACCCTAACCCTAACCCAACCATACCTTTAAACCTAACCCTAACCCTAACCATAACCCTAACGCAAACCCTAACCCTAACCAAACTTTACCTTTAACCCTCACCCTCACCCTCACCCTAACCTTAACCCAAAGCCTAACCCTAACCTTAACCCTAACCCTAACCCTAACCCTAACCCTAACTCTAACCCTAACCCTTACCCTAACCCTAACCCTAACCCTAATCCTAACCCTATTTCAACCCAAACCCTAACCTAACCCTAACGCAAACTCTTACCCAAAACAAACCCTAACCCGAATCCTAACCCAAATTCAAAACTAACCATAACCCAAAACCCTAACCCTAACCCTAATACAACCCTAACCCTAAACCACAACTTAACTCTAAAGCCTAACCCTAACCCGAACCCGATCCCAACCCTACCTTGATCCCTAACCCTAACCCTAATCCTAAAGCTAACCCTAACCCTAACCCTAACCCTAACCCTAACCCTAACCCTAACACTAACCCTAACCCTAACCCTAACCCTATCCCTAACCCTAACCCTAACCCTAACCTTAACCCTAAACATAACGCTTATTCAACCCTAATCCTAATTCAACCATAACCCTAACCTTAACCCTAATACTAACCCTTACCCTAACCCTAAACCCTAACCCTAACCCAACCCTAACTTTAACCCAAACCCTAACCCTAACGCTTACCCAACCCTAACCCTAACCCTACCTTTACCCGTAACCCTAACCATAACCCTAACCCTAACCCTAACAGTAACCCTAACCCTAACCCTAACCCTAACCCTAAACTTAACCCTAAACCCTAACCCTAACCCTAAACAAACCCTACCTTTAACCCTATCCCTAACCCTAAACGTAACCCTAACCTTAACCCTAAACACTACCCCTAACCCTAACCCTTACCCAACCCGAACCCGAACCCGAACCCGAACCCGAACCCGAACCCGAACCCGAACCCGAACCCGAACCCGAACCCGAACCCTAACCCTAACCCTAACCCTAACCCTAACCCTAAATCCTAACCCTAACCCTAACCCTAACCCAACCCTAAGCCTGACCCTAACACAAACTCTAAACCCTAACCCTAACCCTAACCCAACCATACCTTTAAACCTAAACCTAACCCTAACCCTAACCCTAACCGTAACCCTAACCCTAACCCTAACCCTAACCCTAACCCAAACCTTAACCATAACCTGAACCCTAACCCTAACCCTAACCCTAACCCTAACCCTACTTCAACCCTAACCCTAACGCAAATGCTTACCCAACCCTAACCTTATCCGAATCCTAACCCAAATTCAAAACTAAACTTAACCCAAAACCCTAACCCTAACCCTAATACAACCCTAAAACTAACCCTCATCTTAACTCTAAACCCAATCCCTAACCATAACCATAACCCTAAACCAAACCCTAACCCTAACCCTAACCCTAACCCTAACCCTAACCCTGACCCTAACCCTAACCCTAAACCATAACCCTAACCTTTACCCAACCCTACCTTTAACCCTAACTTTCACCCTTAATCTACATTAACCCTAACCCTAACCCAAACCCTAACCCTAAAACGTACCCTAACCCTAACCCCCTACCTTTAACCCTAAACCCAAACCTAACCTTAACCCCAAACCCTGACCCTAACCCTAACACTAACCCTAACCCTAACCCTAACCCTAACCCTAACCCTAACCCAAACCCTAACCTTAACCCTAACCCTAACCCTAACCCTAACCCTAAATTTAACCTTAACCTTAACCCTAAATCCTAACCCTAACCCTAATTCAACCCTAACCCTAACCTTCTCTAAACCCTCACACTAACCCTAACCCTAACCCTAACCCTAACCCTAACCCTAACCCTAACCCTAACCCTAACCCTAACCCTAACCCTAACCCTAACCCTAACCTTAATTCAACCCTAACCCTAACCTTCTCTAAACCCTAACCCTAACCCTAACACTCACCCTCACCCTCACCCTCACCCTAAACCTAACCTTAACCTTAACCTTAACCTTAACCTTAACCTTAACCTTAACCTTAACCTTAACCTTAACCTTAACCTTAACCTTAACCTTAACCCTAAACCCTAACCCTAACCCTAACCCTAAACGTAACCCTAACCCTAACCCTAACCCTAACCCTAACCCTAACCCTAACCCTAACCCTAATTCAACCCTAACCCTAACCTTCTCTAAACCCTAACCCTAACCCTAACCCTAACCTAACCCTAACCCTAACCCTAACCCTAACCCTAACCCTAACCCTAACCCTAACCCTAACCCTAACCCTAACCCTAACCCTAACCCTATTTCAACCCAAACCCTAACCTAACCCTAACGCAAACTCTTACCAAACCCAAACCCTAACCCGAATCCTAACCCAAATTCAAAACTAACCATAACCCAAAACCCTAACCCTAACCCTAATACAACCCCTAACCCTAAACCACAACTTAACTCTAAACCCGAACCCGAACACGATCCCAACCCTACCTTGATCCCTAACCCTAATCCTAAAGCTAACCCTAACCCTAACGCTAGCCCTAACCCTATCCCTAAATCTAACCCTAACCCTAACCTTAATCCTAAACATAACGCTTACCCAACCCTAATCCTAATTCAACCCTAACCCTAACCTTAACCCTAATACTAACCCTTACCCTAACCCTAAACCCTAACCCTAACCCAACCCTAACTTTAACCCAAACCCTAACCCTAACGCTAACCCAACCCTAACCCTAACCCTACCTTTACCCGTAACCGTAACCATAACCCTAACCCTAACAGTAACCCTAACCCTAACCCTAAACTTAACCCTAAACCCTAACCCTAAC
>NW_026612202.1:17500-36120 GCF_029931775.1 Euleptes europaea
AGGGTGAGGGTTAGGGTTAGGGTTTGGTTTAGGGTTATGGTTATGGTTAGGGTTAGGGTTTGGGTTTAGAGTTAAGATGAGGGTTAATTTTAGGGTTGTATTAGGGTTAGGGTTAGGGTTTTGGGTTAAGTTTAGTTTTGAATTTGGGTTAGGATTCGGATAAGGTTAGGGTTGGGTAAGCATTTGCGTTAGGGTTAGGGTTGAAATAGGGTTAGGGTTAGGGTTAGGGTTAGGGTTAGGGTTCGGGTTCGGGTTATGGTTAGGGTTAGGGTTAGGGTTAGGGTTAGGTTTAGGGTTAGGGTTAGGGTTAGGGTTAGGGTTAGGTTTAGGTTTAAAGGTATGGTTGGGTTAGGGTTAGGGTTAGGGTTTAGAGTTTGTGTTAGGGTCAGGCTTAGGGTTGGGTTAGGGTTAGGGTTAGGATTTAGGGTTAGGGTTAGGGTTAGGGTTAGGGTTAGGGTTAGGGTTGGGGTTAGGGTTAGGGTTAGGGTTAGGGTTAGGGTTAGGGTTAGGGTTAGGGTTAGGGTTCGGGTTAGGCTTCGGGTTCGGGTTCGGGTTCGGGTTGGGTAAGGGTTAGGGTTAGGGGTAGTGTTTAGGGTTAAGGTTAGGGTTACGTTTAGGGTTAGGGATAGGGTTAAAGGTAGGGTTTGTTTAGGGTTAGGGTTAGGGTTTAGGGTTAAGTTTAGGGTTAGGGTTAGGGTTAGGGTTACTGTTAGGGTTAGGGTTAGGGTTATGGTTAGGGTTACGGGTAAAGGTAGGGTTAGGGTTAGGGTTGGGTAAGCGTTAGGGTTAGGGTTTGGGTTAAAGTTAGGGTTGGGTTAGGGTTAGGGTTTAGGGTTAGGGTAAGGGTTAGTATTAGGGTTAAGGATAGGGTTATGGTTGAATTAGGATTAGGGTTGGGTAAGCGTTATGTTTAGGGTTAAGGTTAGGGTTAGGGTTAGGGTTAGGGTTAGGGTTAGGGTTAGGGTTAGGGTTAGGGTTAGGGTTAGGGTTAGGGTTAGCTTTAGGATTAGGGTTAGGGTTAGGGTTAGGGATCAAGGTAGGGTTGGAATCGGGTTCGGGTTCGGGTTAGGGTTTAGAGTTAAGTTGTGGTTTAGGGTTAGGGTTGTATTAGGGTTAGGGTTAGGGTTTTGGGTTATGGTTAGTTTTGAATTTGGGTTAGGATTCGGGTTAGGGTTTGTTTTGGGTAAGAGTTTGCGTTAGGGTTAGGTTAGGGTTTGGGTTGAAATAGGGTTAGGATTAGGGTTAGGGTTAGGGTTAGGGTAAGGGTTAGGGGTTAGAGTTAGGGTTAGGGTTAGGGTTAGGGTTATGGTTAAGGTTAGGGTTAGGGTTTGGGTTAAGGTTAGGGTGAGGGTGAGGGTGAGGGTTAAAGGTAAAGTTTGGTTAGGGTTAGGGTTTGCGTTAGGGTTATGGTTAGGGTTAGGGTTAGGTTTAAAGGTATGGTTGGGTTAGGGTTAGGGTTAGGGTTTAGAGTTAGGGTTAGGGTCAGGCTTAGGGTTGAATTAGGGTTAGGGTTAGGGTTAGGATTTAGGGATAAGGTTAGGGTTAGGGTTAGCGTTGAATTAGGATTAGGCTTAGGCTTAGGATTTGGGTTAGGGTTAGGGTTAGGGTTAGGGTTAGGGTTAGGGATAGGGTTAGGGTTAGGGTGAGGGTAAGTGTTAGGGTTAGGGTTGGGTTAGGGTTAGGGTTAGGGTTAGGGTTAGGTTTAGGGTTAGGGTTATTTTTAGGGTTATTTTTAGGGTTAGTTTTAGTGTTAGGGTTTAGAGAAGGTTAGGGTTAGGGTTGAATTATGGTTAGGGTTAGGGTTAAGGGTTAAGGTTAAGGTAAATTTAGGGTTAGGGTTCAGGTTAAGGTTAGGGTTGAATTACCGTTAGGGTTAGGGTTAGGGTTAGGGTTAGGGTTAGGGTTAGGGTTTGGGTAGGGTTAGGGTTAGGGTTAGGGTTAGGGTCAGGGTTTGGGGTTAAATTTAGGTTTGGGTTTAGGGTTAAAGGTAGGGTTGGGTGTGGGTTAGGGTACGTTTTAGGGTTAGGTTTAGGGTTAGGGTTAGGGTTAGGATTAGGGTTAGGGTTAGGGTTACTGTTAGTGTGAGGGTTTAGAGAAGGTTAGGGTTAGGGTTGAATTAGGGTTAGGGTTAGGATTTAGGGTTAAGGTTAAGGTTAAGGTTAAATTTAGGGTTGGGGTTAAGGTTAGGGTTAGGGTTGAATTACCGTTAGGGTTTAGGGTTAGGGTTAGGTTTAAGGTTAGGTTTTGGGTTAGGGTTAGGGTTAGGGTTAGGGTTAGGGTTAGGGTTAGGGTCAGGGTTTGGGGTTAAGGTTAGGTTTGGGTTTAGGGTTAAAGGTAGGGGGTTAGGGTTAGGGTATGTTTTAGGGTTAGGGTTAGGGTTAGGGATAGGGTTTGGGTTAGGGTTAGGGTTAATGTAGAGTAAGGGTGAAAGTTAGGGTTAAAGGTAGGGTTGGGTAAAGGTTAGGGTTATGGTTTCGGGTTAGGGTTAGGGTTAGGGTTAGGGTTAGGGTTAGGGTTATGGTTAGGGTTAGGGTTAGGGTTTGGGTTTAGAGTTAAGATGAGGCTTAGTTTTAGGGTTGTATTAGGGTTAGGGTTAGGGTTAGGGTTTTGGGTTAAGGTTAGGTTTGAATTTGGGTTAGGATTCGGATTAGGGTTAGGGTTGGGTAAGCATTTGCGTTAGGGTAAGGGTTGAAATAGGGTTAGGGTTAGGGTTAGGGTTAGGGTTAGGGTTAGGTTAGGGTTAGGGTTAGGGTTAGGGTTTGTGTTAGGGTTATGGTTATGGTTAGGTTTAGGTTTAAAGGTATGGTTGGGTTAGGGTTAGGGTTAGGGTTAGGGTTAGGGTTAGGGTTAGGGTTAGGGTTAGGGTTAGAGTTAGGGTTCGGGTTCGGGTTCGGGTTTGTGTTAGGGTTATGGTTATGGTTAGGTTTAGGTTTAAAGGTATGGTTAGGGTTAGGGTTAGGGTTAGGGCTAGGGTTAGGGTTTAGGGTTAGGGTAAGGGTTAGTATTAGGGTTAAGGTTAGCGTTATGGTTGAATTAGGATTAGGGTTGGGTAAGCGTTATGTTTAGAGTTAAGGTTAGGGTTAGGGTTAGATTTAGGGTTAGGGTTAGGGTTAGCGTTAGGGTTAGGGTTAGCTTTAGGATTAGGGTTAGGGATCAAGGTAGGGTTGGGATCGGGTTCGGGTTCGGGTTCGGGTTTAGAGTTAAGTTGTGGTTTAGGGTTAGGGTTGTATTAGGGTTAGGGTTAGGGTTTTGGGTTATGGTTAGTTTTGAATTTGGGTTAGGATTCGGGTTAGGGTTTGGGTTTGGTAAGAGTTTGCGTTAGGGTTAGGTTAGGGTTTGGGTTGAAATAGGGTTAGGGTTGGGGTAATGGTTAGGGTTAGGGTTAGGGTTAGGGTTAGGGTTAGGGTTAGGGTTAGGGTTAAGGTTAGGGTTAGGGTTTAGAGAACGTTAGGGTTAGGGTTGAATTAGGGTTAGGGTTAGGGTTAGGGTTAGGGTTAGGGTTAGGGTTAGGGTTAGGGTTAGGGTTAGGGTTAGGGTTAGGGTTAGGGTTAGGGTTAGGGTTAGGGTTAGGGTTACGTTTAGGGTTAGGGTTAGGGTTAGGGTTTAGGGTTAAGGTTAAGGTTAAGGTTAAGGTTAAGGTTAAGGTTAGGGTTAGGGTTAGGGTTAAGGTTAGGTTTAGGGTGAGGGTTAGCGTGAGTGTGAGGGTGAGGCTTAGGGTTAGGGTTAGGGTTTAGAGAAGGTTAGGGTTAGGGTTGAATTAAGGTTAGGGTTAGGGTTAGGGTTGGGGTTAGGGTTAGGCTTACGGTTAGGGTTAGGGTTAGGGTTAGCGTTACGGTTAGGGTTAGGGTTTAGGGTTAAGGTTAGGGTTAAGGTTAAGGTTAGGGTTAGGATTAAGGTTAGGTTTAGGGTGAGGGTGAGGGTGAGGGTGAGCGTGAGCGTTAGGGTTAGGGTTAGGGTCAGGGATAGAGGTAGAGTTGGGTTTGGGTTTGGGTTCGGGTTAGGGTTTAGAGTTAAGTTGAGGGTTAGGGTTAGGGTTGAAATAGGGTTCGGGTTCGGGTTCGGGTTCGGGTTCGGGTTCGGGTTCGGGTTCAGGTTCGGGTTCGGGTTCGGGTTCGGGTTAGGGTTAGGGTTAGGATTTAGGGTTAAAGTTAAGGTTAAGGTTAAATTTAGTGTTAGGGTTAAGGTTAGGGTTAGGGTTGAATTACCGTTAGGGTTAGGGTTAGGGTTAGGGTTAGGGTTAGGGTTAGGGTTAGGGTTAGGGTTAATGTAGAGTAAGGGTGAAAGTTAAGGTTAAAGGTAGGGTTGGGTAAAGGTTAGGGTTATGGTTTAGGGTTATGGTTAGGGTTAGGGTTAGGGTTTAGAGAAAATTAGGGTTAGGGTTGAATTAGGGTTAGGGCTAGGGTTAGGGTTAGGATTTAAAGTTAAGGTTAAGGTTAAGGTTAAGGTTAAGGTTAAGGTTAAGGTTAAGGTTAAGGTTAAGGTTACGTTTAAGGTTAAGGTTACCCTTAAGGTTAAGGTTAGGGGTAGGGTTAAGGTTAGGGTTAGGGTTAGGGTTGAATTACAGTAAGGGTTAGGGTTAGGGTTAGGGTTAGGGTTAGGGTTAGGGTTAGGGTTAGGGTTAGGGTTAGGATTAGGGTTAGTGTTAGGGTTAGGGTTTGGGTTAGGGTTAGGGTTAGGGTTTGGGTTTGGGTTTAGAGTTAAGATGAGGGTTAGTTTTAGGGTTGTATTAGGGTTAGGGTAGGGTTAGGGTTTTGGGTTAAGTTTAGTTTTGAATTTGGGGTAGGATTCGGATTAGGGTTAGGGTAGGGTATGCATTTGCGTTAGGGTTAGGGTTGAAATAGGGTTAGGGTTATGGTTGTGGTTATGGTTATGGTTATGGTTATGGTTATGGTTAAGGTAAGGGTTAGGGTTAGGGTTAGGGTTAGGGTTAGGGTTAGTGTAAGGGTTTAGAGAAGGTTAGGGTTAGGGTTGAATTACAGTTAGGGTTAGGGTTAGGGTTAGGGTTAGGGTTAGGGTTAGGGTTAGGGTTAGGGTTAGGGTTAGGGTTAAAGTTAGGGTTAGTTTTAGGGTTAGGGTTAGGGTTTGTGTTAGGGTTAGGGTTAGGGTTAGGGTTTGGGTTTAGAATTAAGATGAGGGTTAGTTTTAGGGTTGTATTAGGGGTAGGGTAGGGTTAGGGTTTTGGGTTAAGTTTAGTTTTGAATATGGGTTAGGATTCGGATTAGGGTTAGGGTTGGGTAAGCATTTGAGTTAGGGTTAGGTTTGAAATAGGGTTAGGGTTATGGTTGTGGTTATGGTTATGGTTAGGGTTAGGGTTAGCGTTAGGGTTAGGGTTAGGGATCAAGGTAGGGTTGGGTTCGGGTTCGGGTTTAGAGTTAAGTTGCGGGTTACGGTTAGGGTTGTATTAGGGTTTTGGGTTAGGGTTTTGGGTTATGGTTAGTTTTGAATTTGGGTTAGGATTCGGGTTAGGGTTTGGGTTGGGTAAGCATTTGCGTTAGGGTTAGGGTTAGGGTTGAAATAGGGTTAGGGTTAGGGTTAGGGTTAGGGTTAGGGTTAGGGTTAGGGTTAGGGTTAGGGTTTAGAGAAGGTTAGGGTTAGGTTTGAATTAGGGTTAGGGTTAGGGTTAGGGTTAGGGTTACGATTACGGTTCGGGTTAGGGTTAGGGTTTAGGGTTAAGGTTATGGTTAAGGTTAAGGTTAAGGTTAAGGTTAAGGTTGAGGTTAGGGTTAGGGTTAAGGTTAGGTTTAGGGTGAGGGTGAGGGTTAGGGTTAGGGTTAGGGTTAGGCTTAGGATTAGGATTAGGGTCAGGGATCAAGGTAGAGTTGGGTTTGGGTTTGGGTTCGGGTTAGGGTTTAGAGTTAAGTTGAGGGTTAGGGTTAGGGTTGAAATAGGGTTAGGGTTAGGGTTAGGGTTAGGGTTAGGGTTAGGGTTAGGGTTAGGGTTAGGGTTAGGGTTAGGGTTAGGGTTAGGGTTAGGGTTAGGTTTTGGTTTAGGGTTAGGGTTAGGGTTAGGGTTAGGGTTAGTGTGAGGGTTTAGAGAAGGTTAGCGTTAGGGTTGAATTAGGGTTAGGGTTAGGATTTAGGGTTAAGGTTAAGGTTAAGGTTAAATTTAGGGTTAGGGTTAAGGTTAGGGTTAGGGTTGAATTACGGTTAGGGTTAGGGTGAGGGTTTGGGTTAGCGTTAGGGTTAGGGTTAGGGTTAGGGTTAGGGTTAGGGTTAGGGTTAGGGTCAGGATTTGAAGTTAAGGTTAGGTTTGGGTTTAGCGTTAAAGGTAGGGATGGGTTAGGGTTAGGATATGTTTTAGGGTTAGGGTTAGGGTTAGGGTTAGGGTTCGGATTAGGGTTAGGGTTAGGGTTAATGTAGAGTAAGGGTGAAAGTTAGGGTTAAAGGTAGGGTTGGGTAAAGGTTAGGGTTATGGTTTAGGGTTAGTGTTTGGGTTAGGGTTAGGGTTTGGGTTAGGGATTGGGTTAGGGTTAGGGTTTGGGTTTAGAGTTAAGATGAGGGTTGTATTAGGGTTAGGCTTAGGCTTAGGGTTTTGGGTTAAGTTTAGTTTTGCATTAGGGTTAGGGTTGAAATATGGTTATGGTTATGGTTATGGTTATGGTTACGGTTACGGTTACGGTTACGGTTACGGTTACGGTTAGGGTTAGGGTTAGGGTTAGGGTTAGGGTTAGGGTTTAGAGAAATTTAGGGTTAGGGTTGAATTAGGGTTAGGGCTATGGTTAGGGTTAGGATTTAAAGTTAAGGTTAAGGTTAAGGTTAAGGTTAAGGTTAAGGTTAAGGTTAAGGTTACGCTTAAGGTTAAGGTTAAGGTTAAGGTTAGGGGTAGGGTTAAGGTTAGGGTTAGGGTTGAATTACAGTAAGGGTAAGGGTTAGGGTTAGGGTTAGGGTTAGGGTTAGGGTTGGGTTAGGGTTAGGGTTAGGGTTAGTGTTAGGGTTAGGGTTAGGGTTAGGGTTAGGGTTAGGGTAAGGTTTTGGGTTAGGGTTTGGTTTAGGTTTAGGGTTAGGGTTAGGTTTTGGGTTTGGGTTTAGAGTTAAGATGAGGGTTAGTTTTAGGGTTGTATTAGGGTTAGGGTAGGGTTAGGGTTTTGGGTTAAGTTTAGTTTTGAATTTGGGTTAGGATTCGGATTAGGGTTAGGGTTGGGTAAGCATTTGCGTTAGGGTTAGGGTTGAAATAGGGTTAGGGTTATGGTTGTGGTTAGGGTTTAGGGTTAAGGTTAAGGTTAAGGTTAAGGTTAAGGTTAAGGTTAAGGTTATGGTTAGGGTTAGGGTTAGGGTTAGGGTTCGGGTTAAGATTAGGGTTAGGGTTAGGGTTAGTGTTAGGGTTTAGAGAAGGTTAGGGTTAGGGTTGAATTAGGGTTAGGGCTAGGGTTAGGGTTAGGGTTTAGGGTTAAGGTTAAGGTTAAGGTTAAGGTTAAGGTTAAGGTTAAGGTTAAGGTTATGGTTAAGGTTAGGGTTAGGGTTAGGGTTAGGGTTAGGGTTAGGGTTAATGTAGAGTAAGGGTGAAAGTTAGGGTTAAAGGTAGGGTTGGGTAAAGGTTAGGGTTATGGTTTAGGGTTAGGGTTAGGGTTAGGGTTAGGGTTTGGGTTAGGGTTAGGGTTATGGTTAGGGTTAGGGTTTGGGTTTAGAGTTAAGATGATGGTTAGTTTTAGGGTTGTATTAGGGTTAGGGTTAGGGTTTTGGGTTAAGGTTAGTTTTGAATTTGGGTTAGGATTCAGATTAGGGTTAGGGTTGGGTAAGCATTTGCGTTAGGGTTAGGTTTGAAATAGGGTTAGGGTTAGGGTTAGGGTTAGGGTTAGGGTTAGGGTTAGGGTTAGGGTTAGGGTTAGGGTTAGGGTTAGGGTTAGGGTTAGGCTTAGGATTAGGATTAGGATTAGGATTAGGATTAGGGTCAGGGATCAAGGTAGAGTTGGGTTTGGGTTTGGGTTCGGGTTAGGGTTTAGAGTTAAGTTGAGGGTTAGGGTTAGGGTTGAAATAGGGTTAGGGTTAGGGTTAGGGTTAGGGTTAGGGTTAGGGTTAGGGTTAGGGTTAGGGTTAGGGTTAGGGTTAGGGTTAGGGTTAGGGTTAGGTTTTGGTTTAGGGTTAGGGTTAGGGTTAGGGTTAGTGTGTGGGTTTAGAGAAGGTTAGCGTTAGGGTTGAATTAGGGTTAGGGTTAGGATTTAGGGTTAAGGTTAAGGTTAAGGTTAAATTTAGGGTTAGGGTTAAGGTTAGGGTTAGGGTTGAATTACGGTTAGGGTTAGGGTGAGGGTTTGGGTTAGCGTTAGGGTTAGGGTTAGGGTTAGGGTTAGGGTTAGGGTTAGGGTTAGGGTCAGGATTTGAAGTTAAGGTTAGGTTTGGGTTTAGCGTTAAAGGTAGGGATGGGTTAGGGTTAGGATATGTTTTAGGGTTAGGGTTAGGGTTAGGGTTAGGGTTCGGATTAGGGTTAGGGTTAGGGTTAATGTAGAGTAAGGGTGAAAGTTAGGGTTAAAGGTAGGGTTGGGTAAAGGTTAGGGTTATGGTTTAGGGTTAGTGTTTGGGTTAGGGTTAGGGTTTGGGTTAGGGATTGGGTTAGGGTTAGGGTTTGGGTTTAGAGTTAAGATGAGGGTTGTATTAGGGTTAGGCTTAGGCTTAGGGTTTTGGGTTAAGTTTAGTTTTGCATTAGGGTTAGGGTTGAAATATGGTTATGGTTATGGTTATGGTTATGGTTACGGTTACGGTTACGGTTACGGTTACGGTTACGGTTAGGGTTAGGGTTAGGGTTAGGGTTAGGGTTTAGAGAAATTTAGGGTTAGGGTTGAATTAGGGTTAGGGCTATGGTTAGGGTTAGGATTTAAAGTTAAGGTTAAGGTTAAGGTTAAGGTTAAGGTTAAGGTTAAGGTTAAGGTTACGCTTAAGGTTAAGGTTAAGGTTAAGGTTAGGGGTAGGGTTAAGGTTAGGGTTAGGGTTGAATTACAGTAAGGGTAAGGGTTAGGGTTAGGGTTAGGGTTAGGGTTAGGGTTAGGGTTGGGTTAGGGTTAGGGTTAGGGTTAGTGTTAGGGTTAGGGTTAGGGTTAGGGTTAGGGTTAGGGTTAGGGTTTGGGTTAGGGTTTGGTTTAGGGTTAGGGTTAGGGTTAGGTTTTGGGTTTGGGTTTAGAGTTAAGATGAGGGTTAGTTTTAGGGTTGTATTAGGGTTAGGGTAGGGTTAGGGTTTTGGGTTAAGTTTAGTTTTGAATTTGGGTTAGGATTCGGATTAGGGTTAGGGTTGGGTAAGCATTTGCGTTAGGGTTAGGGTTGAAATAGGGTTAGGGTTATGGTTGTGGTTAGGGTTTAGGGTTAAGGTTAAGGTTAAGGTTAAGGTTAAGGTTAAGGTTAAGGTTAAGGTTAAGGTTAAGGTTATGGTTAGGGTTAGGGTTAGGGTTAGGGTTAGGGTTAGGGTTCGGGTTAAGATTAGGGTTAGGGTTAGGGTTAGTGTTAGGGTTTAGAGAAGGTTAGGGTTAGGGTTGAATTAGGGTTAGGGCTAGGGTTAGGGTTAGGGTTTAGGGTTAAGGTTAAGGTTAAGGTTAAGGTTAAGGTTAAGGTTAAGGTTAAGGTTAAGGTTAAGGTTATGGTTAAGGTTAGGGTTAGGGTTAGGGTTAGGGTTAGGGTTAGGGTTAATGTAGAGTAAGGGTGAAAGTTAGGGTTAAAGGTAGGGTTGGGTAAAGGTTAGGGTTATGGTTTAGGGTTAGGGTTAGGGTTAGGGTTAGGGTTAGGGTTAGGGTTTGGGTTAGGGTTACGGTTATGGTTAGGGTTAGGGTTTGGGTTTAGAGTTAAGATGATGGTTAGTTTTAGGGTTGTATTAGGGTTAGGGTTAGGGTTTTGGGTTAAGGTTAGTTTTGAATTTGGGTTAGGATTCAGATTAGGGTTAGGGTTGGGTAAGCATTTGCGTTAGGGTTAGGTTTGAAATAGGGTTAGGGTTAGGGTTAGGGTTAGGGTTAGGGTTAGGGTTAGGGTTAGGGTTAGGGTTAGGGTTAGGGTTAGGGTTAGGGTTAGGGTTTGTGTTAGGGTTATGGTTATGTTTAGGTTTAAAGGTATGGTTGGGTTAGGGTTAGGGTTAGGGTTTAGAGTTTGTGTTAGGGTCAGGCTTAGGGTTGGGTTAGGGTTAGGGTTAGGATTTAGGGTTAGGGTTAGGGTTAGGGTTAGGGTTGGGGTTAGGGTTAGGGTTAGCGTTAGGGTTAGGGTTAGGATTAGGGTTAGGGTTAGGGTTAGGGTTAGGGTTCGGGTTCGGGTTCGGGTTCGGGTTAGGGTTGGGTAAGGGTTAGGGTTAGGGTTAGGGTTAGTGTTTAGGTTTAAGGTTAGGGTTAGGTTTAGGGTTAGGGATAGGGTTAAAGGTAGGGTTGGTTTAGGGTTAGGGTTAGGGTTTAGGGTTAAGTTTAGGGTTAGGGTTAGGGTTACTTTTAGGGTTAGGGTTATGGTTACGGTTACGGGTAAAGGTAGGGTTAGGGTTAGGGTTGGGTTAGCGTTAGGGTTAGGGTTTGGGTTAAAGTTAGGGTTGGGTTAGGGTTAGGGTTTAGGGTTAGGGTAAGGGTTAGTATTAGGGTTAAGGTTAGGGTTATGGTTGAATTAGGATTAGGGTTGGGTAAGCGTTATGTTTAGGATTAAGGTTAGGGTTAGGGTTAGATTTAGGGTTAGAGTTAGGGCTAGTGTTAGGGTTAGGGTTAGCTTTAGGATTAGGGTTAGGGATCAAGGTAGGGTTGGGATCGTGTTCGGGTTCGGGTTTAGAGTTAAGTTGTGGTTTAGGGTTAGGGTTGTATTAGGGTTAGGGTTAGGGTTTTGGGTTATGGTTAGTTTTGAATTTGGGTTAGGATTCGGGTTAGGGTTTGGGTTTGGTAAGAGTTTGCGTTAGGGTTAGGTTAGGGTTTGGGTTGAAATAGGGTTAGGGTTAGGGTTAGGGTTAGGGTTAGGGTTAGGGTTAGGGTTAGGGTTAGGGTTAGGGTTAGGGTTAGGGTTAGGGTTAGGGTTAGGGTTAGGGTTAAGGTTAGGGTTAGGGTTTAGAGAAGGTTAGGGTTAGGGTTGAATTAGGGTTAGGGTTAGGGTTAGGGTTAGGGTTAGGTTTCGGGTTAGGGTTACGTTTAGGGTTAGGGTTAGGGTTTAGGGTTAAGGTTAAGGTTAAGGTTAAGGTTAAGTTTATGGTTTATGGTTTATGGTTTAGGGTGAGGGTGAGGGTGATGGTGAGTGTTAGGGTTAGGGTTAGGGTTTAGAGAAGGTTAGGGTTAGGGTTGAATTAAGGTTTCGGGTTAGGGTTACGTTTAGGGTTAGGGTTAGGGTTTAGGGTTAAGGTTAAGGTTAAGGTTAAGGTTAAGTTTATGGTTTATGGTTTATGGTTTAGGGTGAGGGTGAGGGTGAGGGTGAGTGTTAGGATTAGGGTTAGGGTTTAGAGAAGGTTAGGGTTAGGGTTGAATTAAGGTTAGGGTTAGGGTTAGGGTTAGGGTTAGGGTTAGGGTTAGGGTTAGGGTTAGGGTTAGGGTTAGGGTTAGGGTTAGTGTGAGGGTTTAGAGAAGGTTAGGGTTAGGGTTGAATTAGGGTTAGGGTTAGGATTTAGGGTTAAGTTTAAGGTTAAATTTAGATTTAGGGTTAGGGTTAGGGTTAGGGTTACGGTTAGGGTTTGGGTTAGGGTTAGGTTAGGGTTAGGGTTAGGGTTAGGGTTAGGGCGAGGGTTTGGGGTTAAGGTTAGGTTTGGTTTAGGGTTAAAGGTAGGGGGTTAGGGTTAGGGTACGTTTTAGGGTTAGGGTTTGGGTTAGGGTTAGGGTTAATGTAGAGTAAGGGTGAAAGTTAGGGTTAAAGGTAGGGTTGGGTAAGGTTAGGGTTATGGTTTAGGGTTAGGGTTAGGGTTAGGGTTAGGGTTTGGTTTAGGGTTATGGTTATGGTTAGGGTTAGGGTTTGGGTTTAGAGTTAAGATGAGGGTTAGTTTTAGGGTTGTATTAGGGTTAGGGTTAGGGTTTTGGGTTAAGTTTAGTTTTGAATTTGGGTTAGGATTCGGATAAGGTTAGGGTTGGGTAAGCATTTGCGTTAGGGTTAGGGTTGAAATAGGGTTAGGGTTAGGGTTAGGGTTAGGGTTAGGGTTAGGGTTAGGGTTAGGGTTAGGGTTAGGTTTAGGTTTAAAGGTATGGTTGGGTTAGGGTTAGGGTTAGGGTTTAGAGTTTGTGTTAGGGTCAGGCTTAGGGTTGGGTTAGGGTTAGGGTTAGGGTTAGGATTTAGGGTTAGGGTTATGGTTAGGGTTAGGGTTAGAGTTAGGGTTCGGGTTCGGGTTCGGGTTCGGGTTCGGGTTCGGGTTCGGGTTCGGGTTAGGGTTAGGGTTAGGGTTGGGTAAGGGTTAGGGTTAGGGTTAAGGGTAGTGTTTAGGGTTAAGGTTAGGGTTACGTTTAGGGTTAGGGATAGGGTTAAAGGTAGGGTTTGTTTAGGGTTAGGGTTAGGGTTTAGGGTTAAGTTTAGGGTTAGGGTTAGGGTTAGGGTTACTGTTAGGGTTAGGGTTAGGGTTATGGTTAGGGTTACGGGTAAAGGTAGGGTTAGGGTTAGGGTTGGGTAAGCGTTAGGTTTAGGGTTTGGGTTAAAGTTAGGGTTGGGTTAGGGTTAGGGTTTAGGGTTAGGGTAAGGGTTAGTATTAGGGTTAAGGTTAGGGTTATGGTTGAATTAGGATTAGGGTTGGGTAAGCGTTATGTTTAGGGTTAAGGTTAGGGTTAGGGTTAGGGTTAGGGTTAGGGTTAGGGTTAGGGTTAGGGTTAGGGTTAGGGTTAGGGTTAGGGTTAGGGTTAGGGTTAGGGTTAGCTTTAGGATTAGGGTTAGGGTTAGGGTTAGGGTTAGGGATGAAGGTAGGGTTGGGATCGGGTTCGGGTTCGGGTTCGGGTTTAGAGTTAAGTTGTGGTTTAGGGTTAGGGTTGTATTAGGGTTAGGGTTAGGGTTTTGGGTTATGGTTAGTTTTGAATTTGGGTTAGGATTCGGGTTAGGGTTTGGTTTGGTTAAGAGTTTGCGTTAGGGTTAGGTTAGGGTTTGGGTTGAAATAGGGTTAGGATTAGGGTTAGGGTTAGGGTAAGGGTTAGGGTTAGGGTTAGGGTTAAGGTTAGGGTTAGGGTTTGGGTTAAGGTTAGGGTGAGGGTGAGGGTGAGGGTTAAAGGTAAAGTTTGGTTATGGTTAGGGTTTGCGTTAGGGTTATGGTTAGGGTTAGGGTTAGGGTTAGGGATAGGGATAGGGTTAGGGTTAGGGTGAGGGTAAGTGTTAGGGTTAGGGTTGGGTTAGGGTTAGGGTTAGGGTTAGGGTTAGGGTTAGGGTTAGGGTTTAGGGTTAAGGATAGGGTTAGGTTTAGGGTTAGGGATAGGGTTAAAGGTAGGGTTGGTTTAGGGTTAGGGTTAGGGTTTAGGGATAGGGTTAGGGTTAGGGTTAGGGTTAGGGTTATGTTTAGGGTTAGTTTTAGTGTTAGGGTTTAGAGAAGGTTAGGGTTAGGGTTGAATTATGGTTAGGGTTAGGGTTAAGGGTTAAGGTTAAGGTAAATTTAGGGTTAGGGTTCAGGTTAAGGTTAGGGTTGAATTACCGTTAGGGTTAGGGTTAGGGTTAGGGTTAGGGTTAGGGTTTGGGTAGGGTTAGGGTTAGGGTTAGGGTCAGGGTTTGGGGTTAAATTTAGGTTTGGGTTTAGGGTTAAAGGTAGGGTTGGGTGTGGGTTAGGGTACGTTTTAGGGTTAGGTTTAGGGTTAGGGTTAGGGTTAGGGTTAGGGTTAGGGTTAATGTAGAGTAAGGGTGAAGTTAAGGTTAAAGGTAGGGTTGGGTAAAGGTTAGGGTTACGGTTTAGGGTTAGGGTTAGGGTTAGGGTTTAGAGAAAATTAGGGTTAGGGTTGAATTAGGGTTAGGGCTAGGGTTAGGGTTAGGATTTAAGTTAAGGTTAAGGTTAAGGTTAAGGTTAAGGTTAAGGTTAAGGTTACGTTTAAGGTTAAGGTTACGCTTAAGGTTAAGGTTAGGGGTAGGGTTAAGGTTAGGGTTAGGGTTAGGGTTGAATTACAGTAAGGGTTAGGGTTAGGGTTAGGATTAGGGTTAGTGTTAGGGTTAGAGTTTGGGTTAGGGTTAGGGTTAGGGTTTGAGTTTGGGTTTAGAGTTAAGATGAGGGTTAGTTTTAGGGTTGTATTAGGGTTAGGGTAGGGTTAGGGTTTTGGGTTAAGTTTAGTTTTGAATTTGGGTTAGGATTCGGATTAGGGTTAGGGTAGGGTATGCATTTGCGTTAGGGTTAGGGTTGAAATAGGGTTAGGGTTAGGGTTATGGTTGTGGTTATGGTTATGGTTATGGTTATGGTTATGGTTATGGTTATGGTTAAGGTAAGGGTTAGGGTTAGGGTTAGGGGTAGGGTTAGGGTTAGTGTAAGGGTTTAGAGAAGGTTAGGGTTAGGGTTGAATTACAGTTAGGGTTAGGGTTAGGGTTAGGGTTAGGGTTAGGGTTAGGGTTAGGGTTAGGGTTAGGGTTAGTTTTAGGGTTAGGGTTAGGTTTTGTGTTAGGGTTAGGGTTAGGGTTAGGGTTTGGGTTTAGAGTTAAGATGAGGGTTAGTTTTTGGGTTGTATTAGGGGTAGGGTAGGGTTAGGGTTTTGGGTTAAGTTTAGTTTTGAATATGGGTTAGGATTCGGATTAGGGTTAGGGTTGGGTAAGCATTTGCGTTAGGGTTAGGTTTGAAATAGGGTTAGGGTTATGGTTGTGGTTATGGTTATGGTTAGGGTTAGGGTTAGGGTTACGGTTAGGGATCAAGGTAGGGTTGGGTTCGGGTTCGGGTTCGGGTTCGGGTTTAGAGTTAAGTTGCGGGTTACGGTTAGGGTTGTATTAGGGTTTTGGGTTAGGGTTTTGGGTTATGGTTAGTTTTGAATTTGGGTTAGGATTCGGTTTAGGGTTTGGGTTGGGTAAGCGTTTGCGTTAGGGTTAGAGTTAGGGTTGAAATAGGGTTAGGGTTAGGGTTAGGGTTAGGGTTAGGGTTAGGGTTAGGGTTATGGTTATGTTTAGGTTTAAAGGTATGGTTGGGTTAGGGTTAGGGTTAGGGTTTAGAGTTTGTGTTAGGGTCAGGCTTAGGGTTGGGTTAGGGTTAGGGTTAGGATTTAGGGTTAGGGTTAGGGTTAGGGTTAGGGTTGGGGTTAGGGTTAGGGTTAGCGTTAGGGTTAGGGTTAGGATTAGGGTTAGGGTTAGGGTTAGGGTTAGGGTTCGGGTTCGGGTTCGGGTTCGGGTTAGGGTTGGGTAAGGGTTAGGGTTAGGGTTAGGGTTAGTGTTTAGGTTTAAGGTTAGGGTTAGGTTTAGGGTTAGGGATAGGGTTAAAGGTAGGGTTGGTTTAGGGTTAGGGTTAGGGTTTAGGGTTAAGTTTAGGGTTAGGGTTAGGGTTACTTTTAGGGTTAGGGTTATGGTTACGGTTACGGGTAAAGGTAGGGTTAGGGTTAGGGTTGGGTTAGCGTTAGGGTTAGGGTTTGGGTTAAAGTTAGGGTTGGGTTAGGGTTAGGGTTTAGGGTTAGGGTAAGGGTTAGTATTAGGGTTAAGGTTAGGGTTATGGTTGAATTAGGATTAGGGTTGGGTAAGCGTTATGTTTAGGATTAAGGTTAGGGTTAGGGTTAGATTTAGGGTTAGAGTTAGGGCTAGTGTTAGGGTTAGGGTTAGCTTTAGGATTAGGGTTAGGGATCAAGGTAGGGTTGGGATCGTGTTCGGGTTCGGGTTTAGAGTTAAGTTGTGGTTTAGGGTTAGGGTTGTATTAGGGTTAGGGTTAGGGTTTTGGGTTATGGTTAGTTTTGAATTTGGGTTAGGATTCGGGTTAGGGTTTGGGTTTGGTAAGAGTTTGCGTTAGGGTTAGGTTAGGGTTTGGGTTGAAATAGGGTTAGGGTTAGGGTTAGGGTTAGGGTTAGGGTTAGGGTTAGGGTTAGGGTTAGGGTTAGGGTTAGGGTTAGGGTTAGGGTTAGGGTTAGGGTTAGGGTTAAGGTTAGGGTTAGGGTTTAGAGAAGGTTAGGGTTAGGGTTGAATTAGGGTTAGGGTTAGGGTTAGGGTTAGGGTTAGGTTTCGGGTTAGGGTTACGTTTAGGGTTAGGGTTAGGGTTTAGGGTTAAGGTTAAGGTTAAGGTTAAGGTTAAGTTTATGGTTTATGGTTTATGGTTTAGGGTGAGGGTGAGGGTGATGGTGAGTGTTAGGGTTAGGGTTAGGGTTTAGAGAAGGTTAGGGTTAGGGTTGAATTAAGGTTTCGGGTTAGGGTTACGTTTAGGGTTAGGGTTAGGGTTTAGGGTTAAGGTTAAGGTTAAGGTTAAGGTTAAGTTTATGGTTTATGGTTTATGGTTTAGGGTGAGGGTGAGGGTGAGGGTGAGTGTTAGGATTAGGGTTAGGGTTTAGAGAAGGTTAGGGTTAGGGTTGAATTAAGGTTAGGGTTAGGGTTAGGGTTAGGGTTAGGGTTAGGGTTAGGGTTAGGGTTAGGGTTAGGGTTAGGGTTAGGGTTAGTGTGAGGGTTTAGAGAAGGTTAGGGTTAGGGTTGAATTAGGGTTAGGGTTAGGATTTAGGGTTAAGTTTAAGGTTAAATTTAGATTTAGGGTTAGGGTTAGGGTTAGGGTTACGGTTAGGGTTTGGGTTAGGGTTAGGTTAGGGTTAGGGTTAGGGTTAGGGCGAGGGTTTGGGGTTAAGGTTAGGTTTGGTTTAGGGTTAAAGGTAGGGGGTTAGGGTTAGGGTACGTTTTAGGGTTAGGGTTTGGGTTAGGGTTAGGGTTAATGTAGAGTAAGGGTGAAAGTTAGGGTTAAAGGTAGGGTTGGGTAAAGGTTAGGGTTATGGTTTAGGGTTAGGGTTAGGGTTAGGGTTAGGGTTTGGTTTAGGGTTATGGTTATGGTTAGGGTTAGGGTTTGGGTTTAGAGTTAAGATGAGGGTTAGTTTTAGGGTTGTATTAGGGTTAGGGTTAGGGTTTTGGGTTAAGTTTAGTTTTGAATTTGGGTTAGGATTCGGATAAGGTTAGGGTTGGGTAAGCATTTGCGTTAGGGTTAGGGTTGAAATAGGGTTAGGGTTAGGGTTAGGGTTAGGGTTAGGGTTAGGGTTAGGGTTAGGGTTAGGGTTAGGTTTAGGTTTAAAGGTATGGTTGGGTTAGGGTTAGGGTTAGGGTTTAGAGTTTGTGTTAGGGTCAGGCTTAGGGTTGGGTTAGGGTTAGGGTTAGGGTTAGGATTTAGGGTTAGGGTTATGGTTAGGGTTAGGGTTAGAGTTAGGGTTCGGGTTCGGGTTCGGGTTCGGGTTCGGGTTCGGGTTCGGGTTCGGGTTAGGGTTAGGGTTAGGGTTGGGTAAGGGTTAGGGTTAGGGTTAAGGGTAGTGTTTAGGGTTAAGGTTAGGGTTACGTTTAGGGTTAGGGATAGGGTTAAAGGTAGGGTTTGTTTAGGGTTAGGGTTAGGGTTTAGGGTTAAGTTTAGGGTTAGGGTTAGGGTTAGGGTTACTGTTAGGGTTAGGGTTAGGGTTATGGTTAGGGTTACGGGTAAAGGTAGGGTTAGGGTTAGGGTTGGGTAAGCGTTAGGTTTAGGGTTTGGGTTAAAGTTAGGGTTGGGTTAGGGTTAGGGTTTAGGGTTAGGGTAAGGGTTAGTATTAGGGTTAAGGTTAGGGTTATGGTTGAATTAGGATTAGGGTTGGGTAAGCGTTATGTTTAGGGTTAAGGTTAGGGTTAGGGTTAGGGTTAGGGTTAGGGTTAGGGTTAGGGTTAGGGTTAGGGTTAGGGTTAGGGTTAGGGTTAGGGTTAGGGTTAGGGTTAGCTTTAGGATTAGGGTTAGGGTTAGGGTTAGGGTTAGGGATGAAGGTAGGGTTGGGATCGGGTTCGGGTTCGGGTTCGGGTTTAGAGTTAAGTTGTGGTTTAGGGTTAGGGTTGTATTAGGGTTAGGGTTAGGGTTTTGGGTTATGGTTAGTTTTGAATTTGGGTTAGGATTCGGGTTAGGGTTTGGTTTGGTTAAGAGTTTGCGTTAGGGTTAGGTTAGGGTTTGGGTTGAAATAGGGTTAGGATTAGGGTTAGGGTTAGGGTAAGGGTTAGGGTTAGGGTTAGGGTTAAGGTTAGGGTTAGGGTTTGGGTTAAGGTTAGGGTGAGGGTGAGGGTGAGGGTTAAAGGTAAAGTTTGGTTATGGTTAGGGTTTGCGTTAGGGTTATGGTTAGGGTTAGGGTTAGGGTTAGGGATAGGGATAGGGTTAGGGTTAGGGTGAGGGTAAGTGTTAGGGTTAGGGTTGGGTTAGGGTTAGGGTTAGGGTTAGGGTTAGGGTTAGGGTTAGGGTTTAGGGTTAAGGATAGGGTTAGGTTTAGGGTTAGGGATAGGGTTAAAGGTAGGGTTGGTTTAGGGTTAGGGTTAGGGTTTAGGATAGGGTTAGGGTTAGGGTTAGGGTTAGGGTTATGTTTAGGGTTAGTTTTAGTGTTAGGGTTTAGAGAAGGTTAGGGTTAGGGTTGAATTATGGTTAGGGTTAGGGTTAAGGGTTAAGGTTAAGGTAAATTTAGGGTTAGGGTTCAGGTTAAGGTTAGGGTTGAATTACCGTTAGGGTTAGGGTTAGGGTTAGGGTTAGGGTTAGGGTTTGGGTAGGGTTAGGGTTAGGGTTAGGGTCAGGGTTTGGGGTTAAATTTAGGTTTG
The DNA here is from genome assembly GCF_029931775.1 of Euleptes europaea. NCBI lineage: Eukaryota > Metazoa > Chordata > Lepidosauria > Squamata > Sphaerodactylidae > Euleptes > Euleptes europaea. The sequence goes on from NW_026612202.1 coordinate 36,049, forward strand.
GGTTTAGGGTTAAAGGTAGGGTTGGGTGTGGGTTAGGGTACGTTTTAGGGTTAGGTTTAGGGTTAGGGTTAA
>NW_026612204.1:0-36058 GCF_029931775.1 Euleptes europaea
TACTTTTCTCTTTACAAGATTAATAGGGCTGTGTGTGAGGAAGAGCAGTCCCTCGCCTCTCTCCAAATTTTGAAATTGAATTTTGGTAGGGTTTGTTTCGGTTAAGCATGTTGAAGTCCCATTGATGGTCATGGTACAGGAAATCAGTGGCAATTAAACTTGCTTGTGAACTGATTAAAATATCGTGCATTGAGTCAGCCCATTAGGGATGCCAGCCTCTACCCAGCGTGGTATAGTGGTTAAGAGCAGTGGTTTGGAGCAGTGGACTCTGATCTGGAGAACCAGGTTTGATTCCCCACTCCTCCACATGAGCAGCGGACGCTAATCTGGTGTACTGATTTGTTTCTCCATTCCTACACATGAAGCCAGCTGGGTGACCTTGGGCTAGTCGCACTCTCTCAGCCCCAACTACCTCACAAGGTGTCTGTTGTGGGGAGGGGAAGGTGATTGTATACCAGTTTGATTCTTCCTTAAGTTGTAGAGAAAGTCACATATAAAAACCAACTCCTTCATCTTCTTCATCGGACATGGGGATCCCCTGGAATTACAGCTCATCTCCAGACTACGGAGATCAGTTCCCCATGAGAAAATGGATGTTTTGGAGGGGAGACTCTATGGCCTTCTGCCCCACTGAAGTCCCTGTCCTCTCCAGGCTCCATCCCCAAATTTCCAGGAGTTTCTCAACCTGGATCTGCTAACCTTATCCCACCATTCCCTGCTGGCAAGTTGACTATAGGGACTTCCCTTTTTAGGGGGAGATGCCACAGAATTTTGTGATCTGCTGCTGAGAATCATAGCAACTAACAGTGGACTGGTTATGTTCCATCCAGGACCCTACTTCTAGGGCAGGGTAACAAGAGCTAGCCAAGAGCAACCCAAGCACCTATCAAAAGAATAAAGGTTCTTTTTTCCTATTTCATGTATGGTACTCAATGTACAAATATAAACATAGTACAAAATGTTGTATTGTGATTGCAGTCTCTGGTGGGCAAGAGAGGAGACATGGGGATGGAATACTTTGGTATTCTGTTAAATAAGGACACCGTTGTGTGGCAATAGGGTTGCCAGGTCCCTCTTTGCTACGAGTGGGAGGTTTTTGGGTCAGAGCCTGAGGAAGGTGGGGTTTGGGGAGGGGAGGGACTTCAATGCCATAGAGTCCAATTGCCAAAGCGGCAATTTTCTCCAGGTAAACAGATCTCTATTGGCTGGAGATCAGTTGTAATAGCAGGAGATCTCCAGCTAGTACCTGGAGGTTGGCAACCCTCTGTGGCAAGGAGTGTTCAACAAGCGCCTGGTAATGCCTGTGGTGTCATGGCCCAAAAATCCTTACTTTGCTGTGGTATTCATCATGCAGCAGCTCTCCAAGGTCTCAGGCAAAGGTTGTTCTGAACCCGACAGCATGATAGCCTTTCCTTGGGATTGAATTTGGGACCTCATACAACCAAAGCACGCATTTGCCCATGAGCTTTCCCCTAAGTAAACTTCCATTTTCCAACAGGTCCATCCTTTTCCAGCAATAGCTTAGCCAAATATTCACAGATTACTTCACACTGAGTTAGCTTAATGAAAGCCCTCTTGAAATCAGAATAGTTCTAAGCAGGAACTTTGAATGGCCAATTTCAACTCATCATTAACACTGAATTTGTTCAAGGTTTGGACTCTGTAATCTCCTTCACTTCACATTTTTGCACTTTGGGTTCTTTCAACCACCACTTCATATGATACAAATTGAAATACCATGAAGCTAACGTCACAAAAACAAAGGTTTGAAAAAATATCTTGTTTATCCTGTATCATACACAGTTTTGTAACTTGAAGCTGGTTAATAATTCATCATATGCTGCAGGGCATATTACTTTATTGGATATGTGACAGTCCTGTTTCTCCCCCCACCCTTTTCGTGTCCTGAGGACAAATTACATAAATTAAATTAAAACAGAGCACATAGATTTAAAGGCAATTAAACTATTATGAATCAGATGCCAAGTTCTCTAAGGCTGGGAATTCAATTTCAGTATTCATTAGATGAAACCAATACTCCAACTGGGTTTGCAATTTTTTTTGCAAATGGCTAACTTATTTCACCCTCCCCCCACTTTTTAGTGGTAGCAATTTCATTTACTGAAATTGGCGACAAGATTTATTTAACAATCAGAATCATTCCAGCAATGTGATGTCATTTTTTTTTTTAAAAGCAAGGTGGAGTATTGAGCACAAACATACACAAACACAGAAGTCGGTATGGTATTTGACTGAGTCAAATACATGTACGAATTTAACTGTTTTAATTATATACATAGGTTTATGTCTGCTCATACTTCCGCAGGCTTATGATTAGAAAATAAAACGCTTCCAGAATTAGCAGAAAATTATTTCAGGGCCAAGGAGGAATGGCACCTATTTGGGAAGAATGGCTGAGGGCATTCCTCCCAAAATTCACTTCTGCTCCATATGAGAAGAAGAAGAGCTGGTTTTATATGCCGGCTTTCTCTATCACTTAAGGAAGAATCAAACCGGCTTACAATCACCTCCCCTTCCCCTCCCCACAACAGACACCCTGTGAGGTAGGTGGGGCTGAGAGAGCTGTGCCTAGCCCAGGGTCACCCAGCTGGCTTCAAGTGTAGGTGTGGGGAAGCAAATCCAGTTCACCAGGAGTGGGGAATCAAACCCAGTTCTCCAGATCAGTCTCCACCACTCCAAACCACTGCTCTTAACCACTACACCACGCTGGCTCTCAGAAACAAATGAATATAATTTGTGATACTTTGGTGAAAAGGACACCAGGTGTTCAGTCAAAATATGTCAATTGGCTTTTAAAAGTTGCGGAGATTTTGAAACAAGGACAGAAATTAAAAGAAGTGGCTTTAAATTTTTAGGCTAGAATTGCCTGCTACATTGAGTACACAGATGTTGTTAAAACCGTCAGCCAACTATTTATCACCACTTTCTAAGTAGTACTGAGGACAACTAACCTGTGTCTGGATGTCACGACAGTGACACTTCTCCACCTGAATTTTCTTATACAGTTAGACTATTGGTCTCTCAAGGTCAGTATTATCTACCCTGACAGGGGAGTGGCTCTATTGAGTCTCTGGTGGAGATATTTAATGATATCTGCTACTTGATCCTTTTAACTGGTGAGTAGGGCTGTCAATTCGGTTCGGCCCGAACTGAAAATCAGCCGAATTCTCCGTGATTCGGCGATTTTCAGTTCGGACGGATCCGAACTCCAAAATGAGAGTAATCCGGATGGCCGAACTCTTCATGTTCGGCGTGTTCGGCGTGTGAATTCGGCGAATTCGGTGGTTCGGCGGAGACGCATGCGCAGGAGCTGATCCGGCCGCTTTCTCCCACGGCCAATGGTAGCCCAGCAGAATCTTCCCCTGGCCAATCAGAGCTTTGATTTGAAGTTTTGAACTGGCCAAGAGAAAGTTTAAAACGCCTGCCGCCCATCCCTTCCTTCCCCAGTGTTTGCCATTTTGGTGGCGAGATCCAGCCAGCAGAATTGTTGCAGTTGTGAGAGATCCACCTGTGTTCATCTTCTGGAACTGGTTTGAGGGTGTTTTGTGGTGTTTGTGTTGTGCGGGTGCGGGTGGTTGCTTTGCTTGGGGTTCCACGGTCCGGCCTAGCCCCCCCCCCCCGGTTGCCTTGAGAAGGGCGTGCGGTCTCCGTGCGGAGGCGCACCCTCTCGCCGCCAGCCGGGCCTCCCGCGTTCCCATCCCAACCCCCGGTGCTTGGGTGCCACTTGAGTTCATCCAGCGCCTTCGGCTTTTGCTTGCCTCGTGGGGCCTGTGAGTGGTGCGGTGGGTTGCTTTGCTTGGGGTTCCACGGTCCGGCCTAGCCCCCCCCCCCGGTTGCCTTGAGAAGGGCGTGCGGTCTCCGTGCGGAGGCGCACCCTCTCGCCGCCAGCCGGGCCTCCCGCGTTCCCATCCCAACCCCCGGTGCTTGGGTGCCACTTGAGTTCATCCAGCGCCTTCGGCTTTTGCTTGCCTCGTGGGGCCTGTGAGTGGTGCGGTGGGTTGCTTTGCTTGGGGTTCCACGGTCCGGCCTAGCCCCCCCCCCCGGTTGCCTTGAGAAGGGCGTGCGGTCTCCGTGCGGAGGCGCACCCTCTCGCCGCCAGCCGGGCCTCCCGCGTTCCCATCCCAACCCCCGGTGCTTGGGTGCCACTTGAGTTCATCCAGCGCCTTCGGCTTTTGCTTGCCTCGTGTGGCCTGTGAGTGGTGCGGTGGGTTGCTTTGCTTGGGGTTCCACGGTCCGGCCTAGCCCCCCCCCCGGTTGCCTTGAGAAGGGCGTGCGGTCTCCGTGCGGAGGCGCACCCTCTCGCCGCCAGCCGGGCCTCCCGCGTTCCCATCCCAACCCCCGGTGCTTGGGTGCCACTTGAGTTCATCCAGCGCCTTCGGCTTTTGCTTGCCTCGTGTGGCCTGTGAGTGGTGCGGTGGGTTGCTTTGCTTGGGGTTCCACGGTCCGGCCTAGCCCCCCCCCCGGTTGCCTTGAGAAGGGCGTGCGGTCTCCGTGCGGAGGCGCACCCTCTCGCCGCCAGCCGGGCCTCCCGCGTTCCCATCCCAACCCCCGGTGCTTGGGTGCCACTTGAGTTCATCCAGCGCCTTCGGCTTTTGCTTGCCTCGTGTGGCCTGTGAGTGGTGCGGTGGGTTGCTTTGCTTGGGGTTCCACGGTCCGGCCTAGCCCCCCCCCGGTTGCCTTGAGAAGGGCGTGCGGTCTCCGTGCGGAGGCGCACCCTCTCGCCGCCAGCCGGGCCTCCCGCGTTCCCATCCCAACCCCCGGTGCTTGGGTGCCACTTGAGTTCATCCAGCGCCTTCGGCTTTTGCTTGCCTCGTGGGGCCTGTGAGTGGTGCGGTGGGTTGCTTTGCTTGGGGTTCCACGGTCCGGCCTAGCCCCCCCCCCCGGTTGCCTTGAGAAGGGCGTGCGGTCTCCGTGCGGAGGCGCACCCTCTCGCCGCCAGCCGGGCCTCCCGCGTTCCCATCCCAACCCCCGGTGCTTGGGTGCCACTTGAGTTCATCCAGCGCCTTCGGCTTTTGCTTGCCTCGTGGGGCCTGTGAGTGGTGCGGTGGGTTGCTTTGCTTGGGGTTCCACGGTCCGGCCTAGCCCCCCCCCCCGGTTGCCTTGAGAAGGGCGTGCGGTCTCCGTGCGGAGGCGCACCCTCTCGCCGCCAGCCGGGCCTCCCGCGTTCCCATCCCAACCCCCGGTGCTTGGGTGCCACTTGAGTTCATCCAGCGCCTTCGGCTTTTGCTTGCCTCGTGTGGCCTGTGAGTGGTGCGGTGGGTTGCTTTGCTTGGGGTTCCACGGTCCGGCCTAGCCCCCCCCCCGGTTGCCTTGAGAAGGGCGTGCGGTCTCCGTGCGGAGGCGCACCCTCTCGCCGCCAGCCGGGCCTCCCGCGTTCCCATCCCAACCCCCGGTGCTTGGGTGCCACTTGAGTTCATCCAGCGCCTTCGGCTTTTGCTTGCCTCGTGTGGCCTGTGAGTGGTGCGGTGGGTTGCTTTGCTTGGGGTTCCACGGTCCGGCCTAGCCCCCCCCCGGTTGCCTTGAGAAGGGCGTGCGGTCTCCGTGCGGAGGCGCACCCTCTCGCCGCCAGCCGGGCCTCCCGCGTTCCCATCCCAACCCCCGGTGCTTGGGTGCCACTTGAGTTCATCCAGCGCCTTCGGCTTTTGCTTGCCTCGTGGGGCCTGTGAGTGGTGCGGTGGGTTGCTTTGCTTGGGGTTCCACGGTCCGGCCTAGCCCCCCCCCCCCCGGTTGCCTTGAGAAGGGCGTGCGGTCTCCGTGCGGAGGCGCACCCTCTCGCCGCCAGCCGGGCCTCCCGCGTTCCCATCCCAACCCCCGGTGCTTGGGTGCCACTTGAGTTCATCCAGCGCCTTCGGCTTTTGCTTGCCTCGTGGGGCCTGTGAGTGGTGCGGTGGGTTGCTTTGCTTGGGGTTCCACGGTCCGGCCTAGCCCCCCCCCCCCCGGTTGCCTTGAGAAGGGCGTGCGGTCTCCGTGCGGAGGCGCACCCTCTCGCCGCCAGCCGGGCCTCCCGCGTTCCCATCCCAACCCCCGGTGCTTGGGTGCCACTTGAGTTCATCCAGCGCCTTCGGCTTTTGCTTGCCTCGTGGGGCCTGTGAGTGGTGCGGTGGGTTGCTTTGCTTGGGGTTCCACGGTCCGGCCTAGCCCCCCCCCCCGGTTGCCTTGAGAAGGGCGTGCGGTCTCCGTGCGGAGGCGCGAGGACCCTCTCGCCGCTGAGGCTCGCGCGACCCCATCCCACCCCCTCCACCGTGCTTGCGTGCCACCTTATCTGACCCAGCAAAACCGCCTCTGGGTTTTGCCAAGGGGAAAGATGAGTGCCAGGCGTCCAGGAAACAGGGGCCCTGGGGGGAAAGCACTGCAGAAGACCAGAGGGGTGGAGGGGAGGGGTAGGGGGAGGGCCTCGGCTCACCCCCGCCCTGTGCGTAGATCAGCTTCGGTGGCACCCTCAGGGGTGCAGCGGCGGATCGATTTCTCAGACGGTGCCTCCGCAGCTGCCAATCCTGCACAGGTGAGAGGTGATGCTCACACTGGTACAGGGACTGCTGCTGATGCTGCTGCTGTCCAGACCGTACCTCCTCCTGCTCCTCCCATTGTTGACGTGGAGGGGCCTGTCACGCGGCAGCGGGAGGAGGAGGAGGGGGTGCTGTCTGGGGAGGAGTTCGGGATGGAATGTTTCGATACCGATGCATTGAGGTATCTCACCCCCACTTCAAGAAGAGTGGTCGAGGAGTTTGCACACTCGATGGACAGCCCGCCGACTTTGCCTGCTTCTCCAACTCCCAGAAGCAGTTTGGGAACTACGGAATGTGAGGAGAGGGTGGAGGAGTCGCAAGAGGAAGAGTTTGTGTTGTTGCTGGAGCCATCTCAAACCCTTACCCCGCCGTCCCCTCCCCGCAAGGTCCCTAGACAGCAAGAGTCTGCCCCGAGCACCTCCAGGCAGGTTGCTCCTGCGGCAACCTCCGCGCACAAGCCGCATGGGAGCCACTTCACATCCTCGGTTTGGAAGCATTTCGAAGTGGCAGAGGATGATACCCGCATTGCTGAGTGCCAGCTCTGCAGGGCGCGGGTGAGTCGAGGGAAAGATCTCAAGCATCTCTCGACCACCGCACTCCGGAACCATCTCCGGAAGCACCACAACGCGGTGCTGCTCCAGGAGGAGAGACAGGCTGGTACTTCGCTGACAAGGGTTCCCGGGGCCACTGCACCGCCATCGTCTGCTGCTCTCCCCGTCGCGCCCCGTGCTGCGACTCCCCTAGAAAAGACCCGCCAAACCACTCTCTCAGAGATGTTTGGTGTGGGGGATGGCGTCTGTAGGATGCCGAGAGGTGGGGTCAGAGCAGCCACGAAAAAGGCCACTCGTCTGCTTGGCGAAATGATTGCCGTGGACGATATGCCCTATCGTGTTGTTGAGAAGGTTGGATTCCGCAGACTCATCCAATTCTTCGCGCCCTGGTACAAGTTACCATCTCGCAACACAATGGCTACATCCATTGTGCCATCGTTGTACGAGGGCGCAAAGGCGCATGTGAGGGCACAGCTGTCGCGCGCTGCCGGCGGCACTGTGCACTTCACATCCGACATTTGGACAAGTCTGAATGCGGAATCTTTCATCTCCCTCACCGCGCATTGGTGGCAACCACAGGACCTTGTGGGTGGGGGAGGCGTGGGCAGCGTTAGGCAGGGAGACTGTCGCCGGCCCGGCTATTGCAAGGCCATGCTACACGCGCAGGAGTTCGCGGAGGCGCACACGGCGGCCAACATCGTCGCCGTCCTGAAGCCACACATACAGAATTGGCTAGGCAGGGAAGTCACCATGGGATTCATGGTGACCGATGGTGGCGCAAACATCAGGGCGGCAGCAGGGCAATTGGGTGTTGAATCACGGATCTACTGTGCGGCCCATCTTCTCCACCTCGTGGTGAAAGATGCCCTGGGGCTCGGATCACAACCTGAATCCAAGATGGATGGGCAGACTCGCAACTTCCGGAAGCTCATGGTAAAATGCCGGCAGCTTGCAAGTCACTTCTCGCGCAGTCCAAAGGACAACTACGCACTGCGCGAGATGCAGGTCCGTGAAGGCGTGCCAGAGCACCGTGTGAAGGGTGATGTAGACACGCGTTGGAACTCCACTTACGCCATGCTCGAGCGTTTGGTGGAGCAAAAGAGGGCCCTCAGAGCATTTTTTCTGGAATCAGAATCCGTGGGGTCTGAGCGGCAGCTCAACCAACGTGAGTGGCAGATCATTGCTCAGACTGTGCAAGTGCTCGAGCCCTTCAAGCATTGCACAGAGATGCTCTCCTCGGACACGGCTACGCTGGCTCTGTTCACCCCCATGGCCCACAGGCTCCGTGTTAGGATGAGGACCTTTCAGCAGCAGTTCCAGGAACAGGGTGAAGATCAGACAGCCTTGACCGGCCTAGTGACGAGGCTTCTTGAAGGAGTGTCCAACCGTCTGATGCCTGTCGCTCAGGAGCCAGTCTACATGTTGGCGAGCATGTGCGACCCGCGCATCAAGGGCAGCATTGCAGAGCGTTCCAGCGAGCTTCTGCGCTGGAGAGACAAGCTGTGCCAGCGAGTTGAGCGATTGCGGGCCCAACGGGGGATTGACACTGAGGAGGTGGAGAGGGAGGAAGACTCCCTTGTCACCCATCCCACACCTTCAGCATCTTGTGCCGTCCCCCTGCAGGCCCCCCCCTCGATGGCGATGGAGATGGACGTCATCGGGTGGGCAGTTGGCCCCTCCGCGGCTTTGTCTAAGCGCAGGAGACAGGACACGGGAGAAGCAATGGTAAGGGAGTACCTTTCTGAGCCCTACGAGCCACAGATGACGTGTCCGCTGACCTACTGGGCCGCGAAACAGTCAGTCTGGCCGGACCTCGCTGTCGTGGCCCAGAGGCTCCTCTCCTGCCCTCCTACGAGCGTCCAGAGTGAGCGGCTATTTTCTCATTTGGGTGAAGTTCTTCGCCCACAGCGCGCAAGCCTGGCACCCTGGCACGCTGAGCAGTTGGCATTCCTAAAGGTCAACCTGCCCTTGTTTGGCTTCCCCGACCTGGACACTGAGGAAGGATGAGGTTAGAAAAAGCGTGTTGTCGCCGCATGTCCTCGTGGACTGTGTCGGTGGGAATCTGGTGAGGCGCTCTTTCCCGATTTTTAAAAAACAAAAAAAAAGGAAAAAGCATCCATTCCCCTCTGCAGACTAATTTGACCACTGACTAGCCAAAACGAGGTCTAAAGCTGTAGTCAAGACTCAAACTCCGTGTGCTCCCTCACTTCTCTAATCACCTTCTCTGTATGTTTTTTTGCATCCCGGATGAGCTCTGGTGTTTCTTTCTTCTGGCTGACATCCTGGAGGCTTCTACTGCACCCGAGCTTCATGCAAAGAAAGGTGAGACTTTATCTGGTTCATGGGCTTCCCCTTCCCGTTTTCTCCCCAAGCGTTCATGTGTCTGGTCCGGAATTCTCACTGTAGAACAGGGGTCCTCAAACTACGGCCCGAGGGCCGGATCCGGCCCTCGGAGGGCTTTTGTCCGGGCCGGAGACAGAGAAAGCCAGTCCCCCCTTGCCCACCTCCCCAGAGCTTTTCTGGGCTTCCTGGCGGCGTGCGCACAGCCAGAAGCCTCCCTCCCGCCCCAATCGCCCCCTTCCCTATTCCCTCTCCAGCCCAAAACCCCTTTCCTGGGCGCACGAGGCATCTTGCCGCCTTGCGCGCCGCCCAGTCGCCCCCTTCCCCCTCTCCCTCCCACCCTCTCCAATCCAAAATCCCCTTTCCTGGGAGCACAAGGTGTCTTCCTGCATCGCACGCCACCCAGTTGCCCCCTTCCCCCTCTCTCTCCCACCCTCCCCGGCCCTTGGGGGGGGGCTGGGAATATCTCCAGGGAGAAGAAAAAGACTTGTGGTCACTTATGCACAGGAGGTCTTGCCTTGGATTTGCCGCTCTCCAGATGCACATATTCCCCATCCAAATTCTCAGAACTCACAAGAAAGCTCTCCCCTTCCCCGGGCAGGGTTTGGAGAATTTGGATGGGGAAAATGTGCATCTGAAGAGCGGCAAATCCAAGGCAAACCCTTCAATAAATAAATGGCCTTGGTTTTTACATGCCGACTTTCTCTACCACTAAAGGGACACTCAAATCGCCTTACAATCCTCTTCCCATACCCTCCCACAACAGACGCCCTGTGAGGCAGGTGGGGCTGAAAGAGCGCTAACAGAACTGTAACTTGCCAAAGGTCAGCCAGCTGGCTTCGTGAGTAGGGGTGGGGAAGCCAACCAGGTTCATAAGATTAGCCTCCGCTTCTCACGTGGAGGAGTGGGGAATCAAACCCGGTTCTCTAGATCAGAGTCCCCGCCCCAAACCGCCACTCTTAACCACTATGTAGGGAAGGGCTGGGCTTGTAAGGAGGATGCTTCTCCGGTGAGCCGGCTCGCGCCGCCGCCGCCACCTCCCCCGCAACAGTCTGGCCCCCAACAGTGTTTGAGGGCAGTGAACTGGCCCCCTGTTTAAAGTTTGAGGACCCCCGCTTTAGAACAACACGTAGCAGAAGGGGGACCCCTTCACGCGTAATGCTCATGAGTTGCCGTTGTAATGTTCGGGATTGGGCTGTGTGTGGAGGGAATTCAGTGTAAGAATTAGGCCTGCTGCCACTTCCGCTCTGCTCCCCACCACTGTTCCTGATTCAAGTCCAGAAGCTTTCATCACGAGTCGTTCCCCATTCTGTTTTGGCTTGAGAAAAAAAAAACCTGTCAGTGCTGAGGGACTAATTTCTGTAGAATTGTGGCTGTTTGGCAGTCTGTCTCCCTTCCTCATTTCCCCTTTTTTTTCCCCTTCGCAGGTCAGATTTTCCTTTCTGGCGTGAGCCATCCAGGAAGCCTCTACTGTCACTGAGCGCCATGTAATTGAACTGTGGGACTGATCTGTCGCATGAGCTTCCACGCCTCTCATGACCCATTGGTTCTAAAGGATTAATGTTCCGGTTTTCCACACAGGCCCAAAGGCCACACAGCACGGTGTGGGCCGCACCCATAAACGTTCTTCACGCTTATGTGGGTGGGGGGGTGGTTCCCTTAACTCGAAGGCCAGTGATGACACCTTGGGCACGCACACTGAAAAGCTCCTCCGTCTGCACGCAGCTTGTTGATGTGTCGTACCGGAGAGGGCTGCCCTGGACACAGGCGCAGTAAAACCCCTCTCCCCCGATTGCTCTGAGGCCTTCCCTTAATGGTGTAAACCTTGAGTTTTTCTTTAAAAAGGAAACATTGGGGAAATGTCTGTAACCTTATGAGTCTTCCGGAGAACACTTGTGTAATGCCAAATAATAACTTTTCCTTTATTAAAATTTAAAAATTTGAAAAAACCTCAATAAAGCAACATTTTAAACAGAACAAGTTTAAATACAAAAACATTATTGAACTTGGTGTTCTCCTCTGGCTCCCCGTGGTTCTGGTTAGCGCCGCTCCTCCTCCAGGAGCGACACGCGTTGCTCGAGGTTTTCCACTGCAGAGGGGGGGGGGAAAACAGTGTTGACATGTCAGTTCACAACTTTAATGTGTTGAAAGGGGGGGTTGCAATGCCAGTATCAATGACTGTATGGGCAAAGCGTTGGCTGAACTGATCCGCCACCCAAGTCACAGCGCTACTCAGGTCATAGCTCCCCAAGTAGCTTAAAATTTTCTTAGAAATAGAATACTTAGAAAGCCTTCAGGAAGAACTGTAGAGCTAGGCCCATGTTGCAGGTCATGTGTGGGGTTTTTTTTTGGGGGGGGGATTTGGAGAAGAGAACACAGATAGTTGCAGCCTGGCCGCTTCTAAGCGAGTTAAGCAATGTGGGCTTCCAATGTGGTCCCTCATACTACAGAAAAATGGTTCAAATCACTGCAAGGACTCACCGGAGGCACGCAGCTCTCTCACCAACCCCCATATTTCGCACTCTGGCCCATGACCAGGGTATCTGTAAGAGGAAAACCTTGTTCAGTAAGATCGTCCGCAGTGGGCGGCTGCCTTAATTTTCAGGTGGCGGTCAAATTGGGCAATAGTCCGTTGCAAACCTTAAGCCTTACACAAATAAGTGATGGGAGGGCATGAGTTTGAGTGTGCCACGGCTCACCGTCTTATCAGAAGAAGTGAACACTGGCTCACGAGAGATCATCCCCTCCAACCCCCCTTTTTTGCAAGGCTTCAAGGTGCTACTGAAATCTTGGGCTTGTAAATGGATAAAAACAGTAAATTGAAGTTAGGACCAGATGATGACATTGCAACATGTTGAAGCGGCCATTCATGGGGGAAGCATGCTGTGCGGGCTGATGCTCATAGGCTCAGTGAGTCTCCGCTAACTGCAGGCCAGAACACAGTCCGAGACACAGACTGTGTATTTAAACCTGCTGGAGGGTCGGAGGGTGATGGCAAGGACACAGAAAGTGGGCCTTTGGGGAGTGTTAAATGATGGGAAAGGTGGGGATGGCAACAACTCCTGTTACGGTCCTGCCCAGCCTACACTCCATACTCACCGCTCTTGGAGGCACTGCTGAATGCCCTGTTGCCCCGCCAGGTCCATTCGGTTTTCCGCCTCTGGGGGGAGAGGGAGATAGAGAAGGAGTGTGGTTACAATAACGCAAGGCCACCCAGAAATTGCGCTATGTGCCACTCTTAGACTTACGCTCCACAAGTGTGAGTAAGCGTTGAGCTGCTGCCCTCCTTGTCGAGGTGTGAAGTTGGCTGGGAACCCCTGTAAATTTACCCAATTCAAGATTTTGCCTTAAACTGTTAGGTGATGTGGTATTTTGATTGGAAATTTCAGCAGGGTGGTTATTGTTACCCTGCTGAATCCTTCCATCTTCATTCAAACACTGTGGGAGCAATTCCCAGGGGGGGGGTAATTAATTGGCCGTCCCAACGGAGACCCCACCCACCGCTCAAAATACCAAGCTTTCCATTAAAGGTATGATTTCAGCATCCCGTTTGAAGAGATCAACATTCTGTGTTGACGGGGAAATGCTGAAGACATGAGAAGGGGCATTAGATGCGAGAGATCCCAAGTCCAGGGAAACATGGCACCCTGGCTTGTGCTTGAAAATTGTCCAGGAATGTGATGCCCCCAGAATAAAAATTTTAAAAAAAATTTCTACGCTTCCCCGTGGTGTCCTCATACCTGGGCCATTATACGAAGCACTGGTTTGACACATTCACCTTTCACTGTTCATAACATGCACTCACTTGTAGAGTGCAATGATTTCAGAAGGGAGAAACCAATTTTTTCTAGCTAAGCTCATCATGAAGACCAGAGCAAACATTTGACATGGACGCAGCACCCAAAAACCAGATTGTGCTGACTTTCAGAAAATTATTACAAAAGGCTTGGATGAAGCTTGGAGGAGAAGCTTGGATCCTCTCAGCCCCTGAGGCGGGGGCATAAAAAAAAAAAAAAAAAAACCCCTTTAATTGACTCGAATCAAGGGCCAGCAACCACGATGGGAAGAATGTAAAATTTTCCTCCTTTGTAGGCGCTGCTTGAGTGCCTGTGAAGTTGATGTTAAGGACTGCAAGAAGGTAGGAACATAATAGAATATCCTGTGCACACTTGAGATTGGGATGAGAAGGTGACACAGGGAAGGCAATGTGCAGCTGGTGTGAGGGTGCAGGGTCTGGTTTGAAGAGTGCTTGGGTTATTAATCTTCTAGGCTTTAGCTTGAGATATCACATTGGATCTCCAGCACACTTTGAAAACAGTAAGCGGTAAAGGTCCTCACATTGGCACATAATCCCAATGAATGCCCATGCACCCCAATCCCCACCCTCCTCATGCTCCACCCCTGAATCTCCAGGGAAACCCTCATCTGCACATTGGCAACCCTACCCGCAGTTTTGCAGAGATGACCGAGGTTCACCAGCATGCAGAGAAGGGGAAGTTAGAGTTGGGAATCCCCCCCCCCCAAAAAAAGGCCCTGAAAGGGAGAATGAGGGAGGGCAAGGTCATTCAATTGCATTCCATAAGCACCTTAAACCGGAAGACCAACCAGATTTGCAGAGTGTCATGTCTTCATTGTCTTGTGATCCCCCTGCTGTGAGGGTGGGTGCTTGGACTCTTCTTGAAAGCTTAAACCCCCGAAAATAGTAAAGGGCTTTCAATGGCAAATCCATAAGTTAGAAGGAAGGTGACTCTACCTGGAAGGAACTACACGGTTACCTAAAGGTGGAATTAAAGCCTGAGGCAGGACCAGATGTTCCCATTAAAGTCTGAAAATGTACGTTGATGTCCCCTAATGTGTCATTAGGCCAACAAAACAAGCCCATCACCTAAAAACAATAGGTCTTGGTAAAGCGATTGACTCACCCCTACGAGCGGCCAGCTCTGCGCGGGCCGCATTCCGAATCTCCATCAGCCGCTCGTAGTGGGGTGGTAGCTCCCCCCCCAACAAGTCGAACATCTGGAGGGCGATGATTAGGAGGCTAAACCTCCTGTAGCAGGCGTTGGCGGTCCTCCGCGCATATCCCGCGCGAGAGAGAAGCCGCGCAACCCTGATAAACAAGGGGCGTTGGGGGAGGTCGCTGAGGGTCACGTCAAAGGCCAGCCCATGACGGACAATTATCCTCAGCATCTCCTCGACCTCAACGCCCCTCCACTGCAGGGCGCGTCTTGCTCTCCCCGCCATGTTAGCGCACGAGGTCGGACTAGTGCTGGGGCGGAGCAACGCGCGGCGTGTTGGGGTGGGGTTGGGTTGGGGAATGACGGGAGTTGCCGGGCGGGAGATTTGAAAGTCTGTGAAAACACTTCCTCAGCGGGGGAGAGGGAGAGGGAGGTGGGGGAGCAAAGATTTCTGTTCTCCCCCTCTTCCTTAACCAATATCGCTTCTCAGATTTTGGGGCGCTGGGGTTAGTGACTGACAGCTGGCCTGGCTGAGCTTCCGTTTCACCCCGCCACAAGGACAATTGTCCACGGTCTAACATTATTCTGCTACTACAACTCCTTGGGTAGGTGTGTGGAACTTCTGCCTCGCCAGACGCCACAGACAGAACAGTCACGAACACCAGTCTGGACCAGAGGGTTTGGCACAAGTCGTTTAAACGGCCGGGACTCGAGTCGGGACTCCCGAGTCGGGAGCGCCGCTCGGCCCCTGACCGCGGCCGGCGATTTGACACCTGTCAAAACAATGTAGCTGTCACCTAAGCGAACGCTACCTGGTTTTCGGACTTTAGAAGAAGGTTGCGCTTTGAGTCGGACGTCCGTCTTTTGCGCGAGTGGGGGAAACACCACCACTTGGGGCGGGCAGCCTCTTCACTCAGTTTAGGCTGTCTTTAACGTGGACAGCGAGCTGGAGCGAAGCGCTAGCAGCCTGTGTGTGTGATGATCCATCGTCCCATCAAACGACTTAGGCTACCACGGACCTCATTCTCAAAAGCTGGGAAGTCGCGTGTAATGGTCTTGAATCCAGCGTAACTTTGGCCCCCGCCCCGCCCCCCTCCAAGGCTCTTTGCGACCGGGGCTTGACAAAAGCCTCCTGAGTCCGGGCGGCGGCCAAAGAACTAAGTGGAAGATATGGACGGGAGAAAACACACACGGAGGAAAAAAAAAAGGGGGGGGGCACTGGTTTCCCTTCGCAACCACTATAAGTTGTGCGATCGATGCTTATCTTTCGCGCCTCACCCCGGGCCCGGGGTGCGGTATGTGTGGATTGCATGTGTGTGGGCAACAATTTCAGAAGGGAGAAACAAACACAATATTGCAAGGTTATAAAAAGCCTGCTTTACCATGCTGATAATTTTCCTTGGGTGTTGGTAGAAACGACAGCTCACCAAGCTGAGGGTCGTCAATCGCACTAGCATATAAGCCGCTCTAAAAGGAAAGGAGGAGGGGGAGGAAACTGAACTCTCTAAGGTCCCCCCCCCGCCCTTTTCTTCCTTTCTGTCATCCGATTTTAAAGCGGTTTTTTTTTATTATTTTAATTATGTGTATTGTGTGTGTGCAAAGGCATCACATGAATTGTAGTCCTCCTCTCAAGGGAAGGTGAGACAGCCCCGTCCCAAAGAGACTGCCCCCTCCCAAAGAGACAGCCCCAGCATTCCAAAGTCCCCTCTAGTTGGAAAGAAGGGAGCCACCCCCCCTCCCGTCGTTTCAAGATCTATTCTTTAACAGTGAAGGTGGGGTTGTTATTGGCCAAACCCCGAGCACAAAAATTGAAATTTTTTTTTTGAGGATTAGCTCCGCTGACGGCGTGTCATCGCACCCACCGCAAAGGCGGGAGCCTCCGTGCAACGAGCGATTTCAGGCTAATGAAGGAAAGCCGTGCAATGGCGGGGGTGAAAAAAACTCTGGGAAAACCAATAGGAAAACGCCAGGGTGGGGTGCGGTAACGCTCGGGCCATCCTGGTTTTGGACGGCCCACCCACCAATGCAGGAAAGTCTCCCACCACCGCATGGTCTCCCAAAGACACCCACCCTGAGATCACAGGGACCCCTTTCCCTCGACAAACAAAAGCACCCCTGGCAGACCAGCACCTCCCGTGGTCTGAAGAACCTGTCGGCTACTGTCGCTATCTCTTTAACGGACAGCACCTTGACTGGATACCTGTCCAAACACCAGGAGCACTCAGATACCCTTCATGCCCCTGGACATAAAAATTTGCATACACCTAACCCTCTGGTGCAGACCGAGATTGCGCATTATGAGCATGAAGGGCCCTGGCCCCCTCCCCAGAGCATACCAAGGCAACTTGTAGGAAATGTTGTAAATGTTGCTGTGTTTGTGATTCTATCTTTTACCAGTATAGGAGAGGCCCCCCCCCGAGAAGGCGATTCCTGCCCCTGTGGAATCGCCCTGTCAGGAAGAGACCTCAAGGTCGTGGTTACATAGTTAGCCCACTCAGTGGGCTGACTATCCAAAACCAGAAAGGCCCGAGCGCAATCCAAGAGACCCTCACGGGTCTAGTGGGAGGACCGCATTTACTGGTGGGTGCGAGGACATGCCACCAGGGAGAATTAGCTCACAGCTAATGGAGTGCACCTCGGTCTGACTTGGTGCCCTAGCCCCGATGACCTTCTGCAGACTGTGTCCACTGTCCAACTAAACCTCTCGTCCAATTCTTTTTTCTCATATGAGTAAGAATAAGAAACCAGGAAGCCTCACATGCACATGGGTATAGGAATGTTATTAAAAATGCTTTATTAATGGAAGTGTAAATTTATTGTGTACCAGGATGCCTCTCTCTCGCCATATGCAAATGCCTCTCCTCCCCCAAAAAACGCCTCCCGGCTCAAACGTGATATCCCTAAAGGAAGGTCCGCAGCTCAAAAGGCCGCGAGAACAGGGAGGATTTACACACCTCCCCTTACGGAGAAGTCCGAGAAAGGCCGATCTCTGCCGAAGTGACTGCACCCTGCCCCTCTCCCTCATCTGTTAAGTCTGTTCTTTGACCTTAATAGGCGGGACTACCATTTCTCGGCTTGCCCCTTTGGAAAAATTGGCTGGGAAGTGGGAACAGTCGGGATCAGGAAATTGATGGCATTTTCACTATGGTGCTCGCGGGAATGGAACTGCCAGATCTGGCCTTTGCCCTGGAAGCCCAGGCGAGTTATCGTCAGGCCGGTTTTGGACCACCAGCCCACGGCCAGCACTAGGCCGGCTCGGTAAAGAGTAGGGGCTAGAAAGTCGTCCGGATCAAGGGCACCTGTAGACGCACCGAACATGGCGACCGACAAAAAATTGCAAGCAGCCCACACTAAGGAGGTCAGAGACAGACCCAATCCCCCGCACATGCCCCTGCAGGTCTCCAAACGGAGCACCTGATATGTAGCCGCACTAGGAGTCCCCTCCCCACCACACAGCCACAGGTGCCCCAGCATGCCAGTATGCTCGCCAATTTGCATACGACAGCCCCTCCAGTCCTAAGACAGTAATTGTGCATAAATGTCTCACTGCATGTGTTGTTGTTTGTGTATTTTGTTTGATCTATCTTTTACCAAGTATATGGAGGCCCTTCCCGAGGACGCGATTCCAGCCTGACCAAATGGAATCGCGTCGTTAGTCAGAGCCTCGAAGGTTCGCCCGGATTTACCCGCACGGCGGGATCATCCGGTCCGAAACCAGAATGGCGCGAGTGTAAGCCAACGAGGTCACCTTTGGTGACTCGCCGGATAGGCGCCACCCCCGAGAGCTCCCATAGTGAAAACTGCGCAAGCGCACGTCCTCATGATTGATGAATGGCTACGCAAGGCGAGGGCATCAGTAGATCAGCCCTAAAAGGATACAGTGGGCACAAAACCAGTGCACAGGCAGGGTCCCCCCCGGAATCCCGGACAAAGAGACCCCTTGATGACAGGCGGAGGTGCCAGAGTGAAATGATATAGTAATCTAATTGTGCCCCGAGCATGTCCATGGATCCAACCAGATTGCCTTGCAAGGCAGTATGTAAATCACCCCACGCCCCCTTAGCCAGGCCATCCCATTACCAACCCCCGAGACAGGCCAGGCCACAAAGAGTGCTACCGAAGAAGCCCGAAGATAGCCGAGCCCAGCCGATTGCCAACGGAAGAGGCAAGGAAGTCTTTTTGTTAGGCCCCCTCCCCCTTACTGTGGGGAGGAGCGAATTGCGCTAAATGTGTAAATCACCCTTCTGCTAGGAGGGGAACGAGATTTTCTGCTGAACAAATAAACCAGAGGCATGTCGTCTTCCTACTTTTTTCTTTTATTATTTGTAACTTTAAAAAGGGTAAAAAATCTTTCCTTCTAAATTTTAAAATCTGGCAGCCCCGCGTAAGGTTTTTTCTTTGTATCCTATGCACACTGTTATGAGTCCATGTATATTACTGTAGTCTGTTAGTGTAGCCATCAAAGTTGACTTAAGAAAAAAAGGAATGTTTTATTTGGTATTGTTAAATTAACCGGATGCTTTGACTTATGCACCCATGCATCCGCCACGGAATAAGCTCTAAAATGTAACCATGCACACTTCTTGAGAGGTTGTTGTCCAACTTCCCTAGCCGGCCCACGTTTTTAATCTAAGATTTTAGTATAGTACAAACGGTCATCCCAAAACACCATTGGCCAACACAACCCCACCCCGTTGTCCCCAAGCAAGACTTCAATCAATACGTGTTAAGTGTGCCGGCATGTCAGACGTTGTCTTCAGGCGGCAAGGAGGGGAAATGATAGCATACTGGCCTGCCTAAATCTCCAGGACTGGACCTGGCAACCCGGTATGAAAAAGCACTGCTTTCCAGCCGCGCGCCCGCCTCAAACGCTACTGTGAGTGAAGTCGCGGCGGGCGCGGCTTTTTTGAAACTGACACACAGCCGCTCTCACCAGCCCGGTCCGTCATCAGGATGGAACAAGACGAAGACGCCAAGCCAAGGGCCGTTTCTTGTGAGACTGAGAGGAGCCAGGTTCCAGTAAAACCTCCGTTCCAGTAGCAGCCATTTCGCAGACAGCTCAGCTGACGTGACACAACCACACGTACTACTCAATGCGAGCTGCTCCCCCTCCCAACTTCCTCCGATGCTCAATGGGTCGTTGCACTGCAGTAATTCTGTCTGTGTCGCCACAGACAGAACTGTCACGATTCTCACGAACACCGGTCTGGACTGGACCAGAGGGTTTGGCACATGTCAATTTCACGGCCGGGAGCACTCGGTCTCTGACCGCGGCCGTCGATTTGACAGCTGTCAAACACTTGCCTTCTTCACCTAAGCGAATGCTGCCTGGTTTTCTGATTAACACAGAAGGTTGCGCTTTGAGTTGGACGTCCGACTTTTGCGGGGGGGGGGGGGGAATCACCTTGCAGTGATGTTTCAGAAGCCCCCACACTTGGGGCGGGCGGGCAGCTTCTTGACTCAGGCTGTCCGTAACGTCGTGGACAGCTGAGCTGGAGCGCAGCGCTTGCAGCCTGTGTGTGGATCCATTCCATCGTCCCATCAAACGGCTTAGGCAACCACGGACCTCATTCTCAAATGCTGGGGAAGTCGCGTGTAATGGTCTTGAATCCAGCGTTACTGTCTTCCGCCCCCGACCCCCGGCTACAACCTTTGCAACCGGGGCTTGACAAAAGCCGCCGGGCGGCGGCCAAAAAACAAAGTGGGAGTGGGAGATTATAGACGGGGGAGAAAACACACACACAGAGAGAAAAAAGGAAGGGGGGCCAATAATTTCCCTTCAAGTTCAACCACTTTTAGTCGTGCGGTGCGATCATGCGATGCTTATCTTTCGCGCCTCACCCCCGGCCCGGGATGCAGTATGTGGATTGCGTGTGTGGGCTCTCAAAGTCCAATGTGTACAGTGATTTGTGCAAACTTGAAAATGCAGCTGCTGAGCAGCCGAGTAACTTGAATCACGGACCGTCTATGCTTTGCGATGGGCAGTGGGGGGGGGGGGTTCCTTCCCGGATCCATAATCTCGACTCCCTGGGAACCCATCGTTACCAAACTTGGCGTGCCTTTCATTTAGGGTCAAAATCAGCCATGCTGAAGGTCTTGGACGTCCCGCTCAAAATATGCCCCTCCCCACGCAGCCGCGAGCAGCCGACCGAGATGTTCTTATTCGGCCGAATTTTTCTCCGAACTTTGAATTCCGGCCGAATTGAACGGATCCGAAGCGGGGGAGTTCGGAATTCGGCACGTACCGAACCCAGAAGGGCCGGATTCGGCCGAATCCGAACTGTACCGAATTTTTTTTTTTTTGACAGCCCTACTGGTGAGGTCAAGAATTGACCCAAGGACCTTCTGCGTGCCAAGCTGATGCTCTACCTCTGAGTCACAGGCCCACCTACCTTCTATGTGAAGCAAGTTGTGTTAAGGCAAAGAATTATGTTGTTAAACCCTAGCGTGTAAAACATTATAAGACTTTCATCTCTATCATAACATGGCAGATTGGAGAATGCATATCATTTGTTAGCGATTTAGAAGACGGATCTAGTAGGTCATCCTTTGCCTTGTGCTTGAGCATGACAAGTAAAATGGAGAAAAAACATTGGTAACGTATATTTCAAAAGTGATACTTATTTTGAAATGAGTTACAGTTCACTCAGTGGAAAACTCAGCAGTTAACATATTTCCCCTGTTTGGCAATATCATTATCAAACTGACAACATGCCCTAGCAGAAACTATTTCCAAAAGTTCTCGAGCTAAAGAATACATAATATGAAAAATGCCCTTTTTTGCAAATACTGACAAAATGCTAAGTATCAGAATGCATTAAGCATGAAGTTAGCTTTCCTTCCCATATTGCCTATAGGAGAAATACACCCCAGAAACACTTCTGAGAATTTTTAACAGTTCCAATTATTATAAAATATGATCCTGTAGCTGGAAAAAAAACATGTGTCTACATTATTGCAGGATAGATGCCACTGAGGTTAATTTTGTTTGTTTGACATGGGACGTAGATGTAGCAGAATGTAATCTACAAATGTGTTATTAAAGGGCTGGAGTTTTATTCAATACTGCAACAGCATTACGCATGAATATTAATTATACATACAGCTAGTTCACTAGGGTTAGATCGTAATTGGGGAAATTACTTGTGGCCCCTACTTATAATGTCATTAATCATGTTTTGCTTAGCCACGATGATTCATAGCTTTGTTTTTTAAAATGACAATTTTGTGTTCCAAGAAATTTCTTTCCAAAGTGAGAACACATGAGAATTCTTAAGAGAATACCTGTTCATCACAAGGGCTCTTGTTCTAGTGCATAACAAGGGCAATGCTTGAATGACCATATTTTAGGATTCTCAGCACCCCAAGAGACTCTGTGAGTTTCCATGGCAGAGTGGCAAGTCCAAAGTGAGTCTGGTATTCCCATTATTTCCTTGAAAATTATTATGACTAAAAATCTGGGATTTGATTGTGAATGTATTCTGTCCCAGATTTTCATAATATCTAGGAAATATTGTCAAAACATCTTCCTGTAATGTGTTAACAACTGGGGTCGCCTAGGTTTACTAGGAAAATAAAATTATCAAAGTACTTCATCACAACACTATCTTTTTTTCTGCTGGTGCAAGAATAATTGAAAGGGATTTTCATGTCACAAACAAGAGAAATTTTTTCACAGTTGATGAGATCCTTTAATAGGAAAAGCCAGGGATTGAAACAGAACTTTCTATGTCAAAACGTGCTGTGGAGGAGGAGGAGGAGGAGGAAGAAGAAGAGTTGATTTTTATATTCCGACTTTCTCTTAAGGAAGAATCAAACCAGCTTACAATCACCTTCCCTTCCCCTCCGCTGCTCATGTGAAGGAGTGGGGAATCAAACCCGGTTCTCAGAGTCCACCACTCCAAACCACTACTCTTAACCACTTCACCATGCTGGCTCCCTGAATCATGGCCCCACTCCCATAACTGAATACAAATTAATATTTGTCTCAATTTCCTCAATACATAAATAACAATATGATGTATGCAGCCATTTTTAGCATTCCAAGTATTTCATACAAATCACCTCAGTCATCCTTAGAAAAGCCCTGCAAGGTAGGCAGGCGTTCTAATCTCTACCCCTGTAGTACAGGTACATATAAAAATGTCAGTGCAGGAAGTATTTTTTTTAATAATGCAATTTTGATCCCATATTCCATGATTCATGTATAGGGTTACCAGCCTCCAGGTGGTGATACAAAGTCAACCCTTCTGTGTACACAGCCAGTTATTCATAATCTGACACAGAAAAACTCTAACATCAATGGTTGCAGGAGATCTCCTGCTATTACATCTGATCTCCAGCCGATAGAGATTAGTTCCCCTGGAGAAAATGGCTGCTTTGGCAATTAGACTGTATGGCATTGAAGTCCCTCCCCTCCCCAAACCCCACCCTCCTTAAGCCCTGACCCAAAAACCTCACACCGGTGGCAAAGAGGGACCTGGCAACCTTACCCATCTACACTATTATTCCTTCTACAATGTACCCAAAATGTCTATTTGGAAGATCCTTTCCGTAACAATCTTTAGTTAAGATTTAATCAGCTGCACAATTCAATTAAAAAAGGAAGAATCAGAGATGCTTTGCCATTGAAAGCGCAGCTGGAGGGCAAAACTGCACTGTAATGACTTCAAATACTACCTAGTAAATTAACTTGCTCATTTAATCAGATAGCACAAATATTATAGATTGTACAGGCCAACAGATTATATAAAGGCATAAAAAGCACCAGTTACGTCCACCAGACTTGAAAGCGACTCACATTTTAGCAAAGTGCTTGTGATTATTATTTATTGCAAGTTTATCCTGTGCTTCTTTCAAAAAGGTCGGCATGGCTTAAATGGTTCCTCCTCTCCTTTTTATCTTCCAGGGTGTTTGGACAGAAAATAATGACTGGCAGTGACTACCTTGTGGGTTTCACGGCTTTGATGGCATTTTAACTCAAGTCTCTTTGGTCCCTCTGCTGAGAGCTGCAAAGACATTTGGGGCCTGTGGCTGGAGCAGCTGCCTTTCTTGCACTGTGTGCTTGCATGCAAAAAAGGTTATAATGCTGCATGTGGGGAATTGAACCTTCCGCGGATGACACTTCTTCACCAGTGTTCATCTGAGGGGTTCTGTTGGTAGCAACAGTGACCTCCAGACGGAGTTGCCAACTAGGGTTGCCAGCTCCAAGTTGGGAAATACCTGGAAATTTTGGGGGTAGAGCCTGAGGCGGGCAGGGTTTGGGGAGAGGAGGGTCTTCAGTGGAGTATAATGCCATAGAGCCCACCTTCCAAAGCAACCATTTTCTCCATGTGAACTGATACCTGCTGCCTGGAGATCAGTTGTAATAGCAGGGGATCTCCAGCCACTACCTGGAGTTTGGCAACCCTATTGCCAATCTTCAGATGAAGCCTGGTTATCTCCCAGAATTACAACTGATCTTCAGACTACAGAGATCAGTTTCTGTGGAGAAAATGGCTGCTTTGGAGGCTGGACTTTGTGACATTATATCCTGTTGAGGTTCCACTTTCTGTTAGGTAAGTCCTTTGTTATTAGGGTTGTCAACCTCTAGGTACTAGCTGCCAATCTCCTGCTAGTACAACTGATCTCCAGCCAATAGAGATCAGTTCACCTGGAGAAAATGGCCAATTTGGCAATTGGACTCTATGGCATTGAAGTCCCTCACCTCTTCAAACCCTGTCCTCCTCAGGCTCTGCCCCCAAAATCTCCAGGAACCGAACTCAAAACTGGCGGGCAACCGGGGAGCCGAATTCAGCGAGTTCGGGAGTTCGCGAATAAATCCGGCAAATTCGGGGCCGTCAGTAAGCAGCATAACGGTCAGTAAGCAGCATTCTCCTCCCCCGGCCAATCGGTGGCCAAGCTGGGTCTTCCTCTGGCCAATCAGTCAGGATTGAGTACTGGAGGAATCAGCTGATGTGCGGCCCGGCCAGGGAGAGAGAGAGCGAGAGCGAAATCCTCGTGTGTATGTGTGTGTGGGGGGGTGCTTGTGCACATTCACTCCTTTCTGTGGCTGTAGGGGGCGTATTTTTTGGGGTACAGACACAAAACTTTCAGTGGAGCTTCAGATGAAGCTTCTTAAGATACCCCCCAAGTTTTGTAAACATTGGGCCAGGGGGTCCCGAGATATGGGCTCCCCCCTTTTTCTTTCCATGGGTGCAGGGGGTGCATTTTTGGGGGTACAGACCCCAAACTTTCAGTGGAGCTTCAGATGAAGCTTCTTAAGATACCCCCCAAGTTTTGTAAACATTGGGTCAGGGGGTATCGAGATATGGGCTCTCCCCCTTTTCCCTCCCCCCTTTCCATTTATGTGGCTGCAGGGGGCGCTTTTTTGGGGATATAGCACCCAAACTTTCAGCATAGCTTCAGACAATCATTCTTAAGATACCACCCAAGTTTTGTAAAGATGGGTTCAGTGGGGGCAGAAATATCGCCTCCCCCCTTTTCTCTTTCCGTGGCTGCAGGGGGCGCATTTTTGGGGGTGCAGATCCCAAACTTTGAGCAGAGTTTCAGACAAGTGTTCTTAAGAGACCACCCAAGTTTTGTGAACATTGGGTCAGGGGGTCCCGAGATATGGGCTTTCTCCTTTCCCCTATTGGGATGAATGGATCAGCCGATCCTGTGTGCATCTCCAGAGCAAAACGTCCCGTGCCTAATTGGAATCATCTTGGATTACAAGTCCTCCCCAGCCCCTCCTGATGGAACAGAAGACAGCCACAGTAAGACCCCTTTGGGGGCTTTAATCTATAATTTTTCTCCTGTGTATGTGTGTGTGTGTGGGGGGAAAGCAGAGTCTGTGTGTGTGGGGGGGGAGGGAGCAGTTTCTGTGGATGGGGGGGAAGCCAAAGGGGGCTTTCGTCGGTTCTGTCTGGGGTGTGTGTTCCCCCTCAAGTCTCTCGCTCCCTGGTTTGAGGGGGGAGGTTTCAGTTGTGTGTCTTCTGGTTTTCCCTGTTGCAAAGGTGTTGTTTTACAAGGTTGTGTTGGTTTGCAGTTGCTTTGCAAACTTCTCAGCTGTTGTCGGGGCTGGGAGCTTTGTGCATGGGCGGCAAGCTCTGCTGAGAGATGCACATTAAGGGTGGGGGGGACACCTTTCAGGGCCCATATCTCAGCCCTCCCTGACCCAATCTTTACAAAACTTGGGGAGTCTTTCAATAAATGTCCTTTGAAGCTCTGCTGAAAGTTTGGGACCTCTAACCCCAAAAATGCCCCCCCAGAGTCGCGGAAAGGCGCGATTGTGTTTTTAATGGCTTTATTCGGCCGAATTTTTTCTCCGAACTTTGAATTCCTGCCGAATTGAACGGACCCGAAGTGGAGGAGTTCAGACTTCGGCATATTCCGAATCTAAACGGGCCGAATTCGGCCGAATCCGAACTATACCGAATTTTTTTAATTCAACAGCCCTACTTCTGTTGATACATCCCAAGATTGCATTTGCCTTTTTAGCTACTGCATCAAACTGCTGACTCATGTTTGTTGAAACCAAATGGTGAACCCTTATGCAAAGCTGGTTTCAGCATGAGAACTGGATTCTTTTTTTTTTTTTGAGACACACACTTTTTTTGTCTTTGTTTTCTGTTTATTTTAGTCTTCGTTTTCTTTATTATAGTCATTACATATATTATTCTGTTTTGGTTTATTTCTGTTGGTCTCAAAGAGGAACATATTTCTGGGTTTAATTTATTTTTCCTATGCAGCTGAGATGAAATTCTCTGGTATTTTATCTCTCAGCCTCCCCATTATGTTTAAGATAAATAGGAAAAATCATTCCCAATTAAGAGAGAATTACAATTTTCACTTGAACAGTGGACAGAAAGAGATTTGGCATCTCAAGAAAGCAGTTAGTGGACACAAATAATATACAATAAGGATATTCTTATTAATAAGGATGCTCAAACACCCGCCGATTCAGTTTACATTCACTAGTTACAATCAGGGACCTGATTTTTCTAAAAGCTACGCACAAGCAGTTAAACCTGGTCATTGGATTGCCTTCCATGTATTTAGACAGCACAGTATAGTGCAATTGGAAGTATTTATTGCATGCACATTTATATACAGCATTATGGTAATCCTGGCCCCCTCAGCTGTTACTGTTCACATAATATTATAAATACACTGCACAAATTAGTCAGCCAATGACTATAGATTAAAAATGTTTTTTTTTTTTTTTAAAAAGGCTTAATGTTTGGCATTTAATTCACTGTTATCATCAAGGTCATTTCAAATCATAATTTCAGACAGCCTTATGAGTGTTTCTCCCTGCATCATTGAATTACTTGACCTGACCATACCCTTGGAGTGAATCTTCACCTACTTTGCAGATGCAAAAGCAGCTCGCTAGGCAGAAGGAAAGGAAACTAAACAACACAGCCCAAAAACTGCTCAGCAGCTGTTTGAGTCACTCTTTTTTTGGGAAGAAGAAGAAGAGTTGGTTTTTATACCCTGCTCTTCTCTACCAAAATCAGTCTCAAAGCGGCTTACAATCGCCTTCTCTTTCCCTTCCCACAACAGGCACCTTGTGAGGTAAGTGAGGCTAAGAGAGCTAGCATGGTGTAGTTGTTAAGAGCTAGGGTTGCCAGCTTCCAGGTACTAGCTGGAGAGCTCCTGCTATTACAACTGATCTCTAGCTGATAGAGATCAGTTCACCTGGAGAAAATGGCCGCTTTGGCAATTGGACTCTATGGAATTGAAGTCCCACCCTACTCAGGCTCTGCCCAAAAAATCTGTAGGTATTTCCCAACCTGGAGCTGGCAACCCTATTAAAACCCTATTAAAAGAATCCACCACTCTTAACCACTACACCATGCTGGCCAAGACTCTCTGTCTCCCTTATACGTGAACAGGAAGTAAAGGTTACTGTAGTCCCCTGTGCAGGCACCAGGTCATTGCTGACCTATGGGGTAGGCTTCCCAGGCCCTGCAGCTCCACCGGCAGGAACTTTGCGGTGCTGCGGCGGACGTGCACGGTGCGCACCCCTAGTGTGGCAAGCATGCACACCATGCGCGACGCGCCTGCACCACTTCCGGGTTTACCCGGAAGCGACGCGGACGCTCTAGCAATCCTGGCCAAAACTCTATGGTTTCCCGGAACTGATGCGTGCGGAGCTGGCTGGCGGGCAACTTGGTGGATTGGTGGGATTTTACCCGCCACCACCAGGCACCTGGCAACCCTACCATGGGGAGATGTCTCAACACGACAGAAAGTAGCCTGTCTTTTTTTCCTACTGGGACTAAGCCAACAAGGTGGGCAATGTCTCTCAGAGAAATGATGCACTCACTTTGAAATAAAACTAAAGATATTGGGAGATCCATTCTCTTCACTGATCTTCCATATCTCATCTCTTCACCACCAGCGGAAGGTTTTTGGGGTGGAGCCTGAGGAGGACAGGGTTTGGGGAGGGGAGGGACTTCAATGCCATAGAGTCCAATTGCCAAAGCAGCCATTTTCTCCAGGGGAACTGATCTCTATCGGCTGGAGATCAATTGTAATAGTGGGAGATCTGGAGACCTGGAGGCTGGCAACCCTAGGCTTGACTGCATATCCTTTCTTTTGCCCACACCATTGTAGACCTTACAGGACACCATTTGCATAAGTGTGGACCAGCCATCAATTCCCGATGACATAAAATTCATCCTGTGGTGACACCTATGGGCCAGCTACTCTCTCTCAGACTAGCCCACCTCATAGGGTTGTTATCAGGAGAAAGTGGAGAAAGGGAGAATAATGTATTGCACCCTGTTCTCCTTGGAGGAAGGGTAGGATTGACATGTCCTAAATAAATACCCCCCACATGTTTATAAATTTCATCATTGATATGATTTGTTGTGGAGGATATTTGTTATACAGAATTATGAGAACCATCCAAGTTTGCATTAGTGTCTGGGATTGCAGACACTAATGGTGTAGTTACACTACACTAATAGTGTAGTTAAGCCCTTGAGCATTTATGGTTGTGATTTAATGTTCTGTGGTATTGGCTTTTTGCATCCTGTATGTCTATGAACAAACAAACAGAATGGAACAGAACTCCTACTCCTTGGCTGGTTTCAGCACAGTGCTTATTTTGACCATGTATAATGGAAGAACTCCTTGGCAAGGTCAGCCAGCACTCACCATAACCAAGAGTTATGGAGAAAGTGAAGTCATCCCTACTGTTGCTTGCCAGCCCCAGTGGAACTGATAGGATCCCATGGACCTGTTCCCCTAATGGTGGGGCCATACTCCAATGCAAAGCAGAGTGCAGCAGTAGTGAACTCCGTGCAGCCATGTGCTTGGGTTTGTTGGCCAGTCTGCGTAATGCGTTGATACAAGCGGCATGCTGCAGAGAATGCAGATCAAATCCTCCTCCTCCCTGAAGCACAGTGGAGCTATTGCCAATCCTGAACATAAGAACTTCTCGCTCACTGTTTCCCCAGAAGTGTCATGAAAACTGGTTTAAAGGCTCCTGGAACACCCATCCTATCCACAAACGAGCCTTGGAATCATTACGAGCCCTGGGCACATCCGCAAACTCCAGTTCTGTTTCCAGGCTGTGGCCTACAAAATGTCTCGCCAGCATTTGCTGCCAGGTGATTAGGTGTATGTGTATACTTGTTGGCATCCTAGTGGTACGCCAAGGCACTCCACGCCAACATATTGTTCCCTGATTTGAAACGCACAGTCACACCACATCGATGCTGTTAAGATTAATGACCTCCTGATTAATAGCAGAGAGCACATTTGCAACCCAATGGTCTATATCAATGAAGCATGCGGAGAACATTCTGTACACGAGTTCAACAGTTCATGGAGCGGCGCCATGACGGGAATAAAAACTGCCAGTTATTCACCGCGCGATCACTTGCACAGCATTTCGGAAGAGTTCAATCACATCGTGCTGTGCTTCTGGAGTTTTTAAAAGAAATGCTTTTTAAAAATGCAGGATGGGATTTGCACTCTGGCAGCCAACCTTGATGGTACGCGAATGCCGAAAGCAATGCAATACGCTGTTGGCTGCAGGACTGTCGTGGTTCTGTCCTGGTCATAGTTCAGATGGAGAAACAGATACAGGCAGACACATCTACCATGCCTTTCTCTGGTAATGGGTAGTCAGTGCCATTTCAGACAATAGCTGCAGACCTCTCTGGGAGCGATTCTAAGCAGGTCTGTTCAGAAACCAGTCCCATTTTATTCAGTGGAGCTTACTCCCGGGAAAACATTTTTAGAGTTGCAGCCCGGGGCTCCTTAAAATCTTTGTTTCAGTCACCAGAGAACTAAGGCTTTACTTAAGGTTGCTTCCAAATTTCATCTCATTAGAATTTCTCCCTAGATTTTAAAGATGTTATCTGCCTTTGTTTCCCAAGTGAAATGGATACCTTAGGAATTCTCCAGGATTTATTTGCTTCCTTTCAAATGGTGTCCCGACTGCTGAAAAACTGCAGTTTGCAGCTTTCAGCTCCTTTTCTTCATGGCAATCTTGCTTTGCCCTCTATGGTAATAGATGTGAACGCGCACACTGCGAACATACGGTAAGCTCAATTCAATTCTTTCTACAGTTGCCGCAAAACATTTTCTGTGCAGCACTTCAGACGAGCATAGGAGCTCACGTGCCCATCAGTCGCACATTATGCAAAAAGAGTCATGACGGAACCATAAGTACAATGACGCCAAGGGGCTTCGGAGGTATCATACATCAATGCGCATGCATGACTTGACAAAATAGAATGAGGGAAGATACAAATGAAGTGAAGGAACTATAAACAGTTGCATATCTAGAATGCTTTTACCCAGCCCTTCAAGTATATTAGTATGGCATATGTGATTCTCCCTCCACATTTTATCCTCACAACAAGCCTGTGAGGGGGGTTAAGCTGAGAGAGAATGACTGGCACAAGGTTACGGACAGTTAGGGTTGCCAGCCGCCAGGTATTAGCTGGAGATCTCCTGCTATTACAACTGATCTCCAGCCGATAGAGATCAGTTCACCTGGAGAAAATGGCCGCTTTGGCAATTGGACTCTATGGCTTTGAAGTCCCTCCCCTCCCCAAACCCCACCCTCCTCAGACTCCACCCCAAAAACCTCCCGCCATGGTGAAGAGGGACCTGGCAACCCTACAGACAGTGCAAGAGGGGTCGTTGCAGTGGGCCTGGAGTGGCTTGCTGGCCTGGTGCTGTGCCACCACTTTTTGCTGGGGCAAGTTTACGCTGGCGAAGGGGGTATTCATGGGGTGAAAGGGCTCAGAGAGCTGACTAAAGTCAGTCCTACCCCCAGGAATGCCCCCTTTGTCACCGACATGAACCCTTGTGCTGGAGAAATGCAGCTGCGATGGCTGCACCGGCTCCCGTGCCTTGTGCTGCTGCACAGCCCCCAACACCGGCATAAGTGCCCCTGTCACAGAGACACCAGTGTCCCCTTCCACCCCCATAACTGTCACAGCATCTCCTGTCCCCTTGTATCTCATCCATCACATATGCTATGTTAGTTAACATCTTAATGGGTGGGGATTTGTAGACTTTGTTGAGAATTATAGCAAGATAAAAATCCTAAATGAGATAAATAAATAAATCTGGCGCTGGGGTGGGGGTGGGGAACATGGTATTAAACATTTCAAGAAATTCTAGTCCGGCTGTTTCATGCTGGAGTCTTCCTTTAAAGTTCTTTTGTCAAAAAATGGTGACTTACAGATAAACTGTGTATCCCAGCGCATGTTATCATATTGGTTTTGGAATATTGTAGTTTTAATATCAGATTTGTGTCCACGTTTTCTTCTACATAGGGACTGACCTATTCCTTCTATGTAGCAGAAGGGTATAACACATAATGGCATATATTACATAAGTGCCCCTGCGGAGGCATAAGTGCTCATTTGGATGGCACAAGTGGCCCTTATGCCACTGCAGGGGTCACACCACCTCCAAACACATTTTGCCCCCCCTTTCAGAAGTACACTGTCAGAGAACTTCATGGAAGAGTGGGGTTCTGAACTGGGTCTCCATAGTCCAATCCAATACTCTCATGTAGGCATCCCTACCTGCTTTGCTTTGGGGAAAATATGTTCTGGGAAAGGAGGAAGTGGGCACCATCAGCAGGTGACACATTAGGGTTTATGTGCACCACATTGGTACATGTTGCCATTCCACAATTTTAGAAATTTTTCTATTAAAGAGGTATGGGGTGCAGCATAGATAGAAATTCTAGTTAATGGGAACAGAATGAGGAAAATCCCTAGATTTATGCTGAACTTCAAAAACACAAGAGAGATAAGAAACTAATAGCTTCATTCCGGTTCTTCCCTTTATATTGTCTTTGCCATTTTATTATAAGCAAGCACATTTTTTGTTTTTTGTTTTCATAGTTCCATGAATTTCTTAGTTCCATTCAGGAAGTTATTACATGGGCTTCTTAATGGTGCATGGCTTGATTAGCTGGAAATCCAATTCTCCTCTGCCTTTTGTTTTAAGTCAACACAAGATTGTTCAAAGGCAGCCTGTAGCTCTCTAGCATTTCACTGACGAGTATCTATAGAGTTAAAGGATAATTTATTAGCCGAAGAATAAATAATTTGTAAACACAGTGCAGACACTGCAGTAATCAACTCCATCCCAGTGATGGGCTTCGAACCTTGCGACAAGGCCAAGAATAGTATTCACCAGTTTATGGCAGAGTGCTTGATGCTGTAAACGTCCTCAGTATTTGAGTGCAAGTTAATGTATACGTTATTACAGCAGAAGCCATGGAACCACTATCTCCCAAATGCCCACAACTAAGCCACGGTCCACTGGGAAGAAAGGTGGTTATTGCTTGGGAAAGGTAGGAAAGAAAGTAGCTGGATTTTCAAGCATCTATCCTCCCTAGGGTCGTGGGGTAAAAAATTCAGTAAATTTCAGGTTCGAGTTTATTGGGCCCAATTTTTTCCCAGTAAACTCAGAATAAGCCAAATACCCATACTTTATGAGTAGCCGTTTATTGATCATTAACAAAGTCATAAGCATATACCTATAACACATAGATGCCTAAAATGTATTAAATATATGAAGAAATACCAACACTTGTAAAGGCTTTATTTCTGGGTTTACTGAAAAAAAATTGGATCCATTATAGTCTATGTGGATTTTTTTTTCAAAGCTCCTGTGGGGGGATTTTTGAGGTAGAGCCACCAAATTTTCAGCGTGGCTGCAAGAGACTCTCCTTAGACGATCACCAAAGTTTGGTGAACTTTGGGACTTGGAGTCCAATTTTATGGGCCAGCAAAGGGGCGCCCCCATCCTCCAGGTATTTGCAAGCCAAGCTGTCTATCTGTTTTCAGGTTCAGAAGTTCAGTGCTGCCTAGGACTGGGAGAAAGAGCCAATTGACACCTCAAAGCCTGGGAGCTCCCTTCGTATCTGGGGTGCATAGCATGATGTCCATGCAAATGAGCTTCCAAACTGAGGGAAAAGGCTTAAATGCAAGAAAAATAAGGCACAGAAAACATTTCTTTTGGTGGCAAATGACATCCTGTGAACAGACCTTTATTATAATCATTAAAAATCGGTGAGGAAGGATTAGGGTTGTGCATATCGATATGCCTGAACCAAAAATAAACCTGAAATTAGACATTTCAGAAATATTTGGGTTTCGGGTAGACTGAATACCAAAACCTGGGAATCTGCCTGAAGCCAAATAGGCAATCCCCGAAAAAGCCAAATAATCATTCACCTATTAGCCTTTAATTTTGAAGATGGTAATGGGATGGATGAGAGCCAATAACCTGAGGGTCAGTCCAGACAAGACTGAGGTTCTTCTGGTTAATGATTAAGCTGCTTGAGGACTGAGGAGCCCCGGAGAGAGTTGCACTCTCCCTGAAGGAACAGATTCATAGTTTGGGGCTAATGCTAGATCATGGTCCACATTTGGAGACCCATATTTCCTCTATGGCACATAGCACCTTTTATCAGCTTCACCTGATATACCAGCTTTGGCCATTCCTCAAAAAGCTTGATCTGACCACAGTGATCCATGCTTTGATTACATCTAGGTTAGATTACTGTAATGCACTTCATGTGGGGCTTCCTTTGAAAATAGTCTGGAAACTTAAGTTCAATCCCAAATCCAGCAGGCAGGCTACCATCAGGGGTGATATACAGGGATCATAACACCCCACTGCACTGGCCGCCCACTTGTTTCCAGGCACTATTCCAAGTGCTAGTTCTTACCTTTAAAGTCTTAAATGTACTGAGACCAGTATGCCTGAAGGACTGCCTCTTTCCAGCCTACCAGTTAAGAATTGCCTCAAAAGCCCTGCTTTCTGTATCCCTGTCTTCCCCTTGCACCTACATTGCTTTCTTTTAGGTACCAGCCCAAAACCTTTCTGTTCACTTGGGCTTTTCATTAAGAGGATGATTTTCTAAACAATATTTTAGCCCGGAAACTGTTGTTTCAAACTGTCTATGGTTTGTTTTTATTGTCTGTGATTTTGTGCTGGGCTAGGTCTTTTTTAATCTTTTCATTTTTTGTTTTTATTATTTCTATTTTGTAAGCCGCCTCGGGCAGGTTCCTGGAGAGGCAAGATAAAGAGGTTCTAAATAAATAAATCTGATGTCTTTTTATAATGCTTGGTTTAACTGTTAGTAACCTTAGTTGCCCTGATGGGGCAGAAAGATGGGGTGCAACTTTTGTAAAAAAACAAAAAAAATACTTAATGATTCAGAGGAAGGCAATGACAAACCACTTCTATTAGTCTCTTGCCTTGAGAGCCCTATTGGTTCGCCATAAGCCGGCTGTGACTTGATAGCACTTTACACACATACTTAATAATTCAGAGCTGAATGTCTGAATCAGTTCTGCTGAAATCATTGTGCTGAGGCAATGTGGATGATGTCTTTGTCAACCAGCAGGTTGACCCAGAAGACCTTTTCCATTATTTTGATTACACCTTGATGTCTGGCAAATCAGAGACATTTAGATTCCTTTGATATTAGGGGGATCCCACTCTGCCCTGACAGTTGCTGGGCCAGTCACTTTTTCAGTCAAATTTGCCTCATCAAAATACTGTGAGATTAAAATGGAGGAGTGGACAACTATTTACACCACCCTGAGCTCCTTGGAAGGGCAGGGTAAAAATAGACTGAATTAATAAACAAAATACATGATTGAGAGAGAACATATGGAAGACAATGTATAGATGGTGCTACACTCCTGTCAGAGGTTATAGCCTAAACGTCTATACTATGCTGAAGATGTACTAAGTACAAAGGGACTTTGTTCCTCATTTGGTCATCATATAATGTCCTGCGCCCAGCCCGTCCCCGGGCGGCGCGGACTCGGCCCCCACCCCGCCGCTCGCCGGGAGGCCGGGGGAGCCGCGGGCCGGCACAGGCTCGGCCCCCACCCCGCCGCTCGCCGGGAGGCCGGGGGAGCCGCGGGCCGGCACAGGCTCGGCCCCCACCCCGCCGCTCGCCGGGAGGCCGGGGGAGCCGCGGGCCGGCGCAGGCTCGGCCCCCACCCCGCCGCTCGCCGGGAGGCCGGGGGAGCCGCGGGCCGGCGCAGGCTCGGCCCCCACCCCGCCGCTCGCCGGGAGGCCGGGGGAGCCGCGGGCCGGCGCAGGCTCGGGCCCCACCCCGCCGCTCGCCGGGAGGCCGGGGGAGCCGCGGGCCGGCGCAGGCTCGGCCCCCACCCCGCCGCTCGCCGGGAGGCCGGGGGAGCCGCGGGCCGGCGCAGGCTCGGCCCCCACCCCGCCGCTCGCCGGGAGGCAGGGGGAGCCGCGGGCCGGCGCAGGCTCGGCCCCCACCCCGCCGCTTGCCGGGAGGCCGGGGGAGCCGCGGGCCGGCGCAGGCTCGGCCCCCACCCCGCCGCTTGCCGGGAGGCCGGGGGAGCCGCGGGCCGGTGCAGGCTTGGCCCCTACCCCACCCCTCGCCGGGAGGCCGGGGGAACCGTGGGACGGGGCGGACTCGGTCCCATCCTGGCGCCCTCCACAGCCCCGGACCAGCTTACCTGGGGCCCAAGAGGGACGGGAGACTTCAAGAGCCCGGCAGAATGGGGGCAGGCCAGAGAGGGGGAGCGGAGAGCGAGGGAGGGGGAGGAAGAAGCCGGGAGGAGAGGCCGGACAGGAAAACTTCGGGGGCCTTAAGACCCAAGAGCCGGCTCGACAGGCTGGCTCTTCAAACGGCCCCCCTCTTTCCCCTGCAGGCCGAGGACCGCTCGGAGGGGCCGACGGGAGTTACCAGGAGGACTCCTCCAACAGGCGGATCCCGGAAGGAGAGAAAAAGCCCAGCCTATATGGTCTCGGGAGGGCGGGGCTAAGAGGGGAGGACGGGCTTAAAAGGGGGTTGTGGCGTGGAGGCTGAGGAGGATGGCTGGCTAGGACGGGCTAGAGAGCTGTAGCCCAAAATCCTGGCAGACTCAAATGGGGAGGCAGACTCAGATTCCCCGGCTGAGTGGTCTGAGGCCGAGGAAACACCACAACCTCGAGTAGACACTCAAGCCCCCCCCTCGGCTCCGCGCTTCCGAGCCCGGGGCGTGACATATAATATCACCAAAATGTTTTGATACAATATTTTTGCTTTATTAAGTGACAGTCAAAAACTGTGATCAAAGATCACAGAGAAAACAGACAGGATATAAATTTCTTAAAATCTATAGATGGCTGCTAGATTATTACAAAGAATTGGACTCAGAACACATGGCCACTA
>NW_026612205.1:12500-17500 GCF_029931775.1 Euleptes europaea
GGTTAAGGAAAGGGTAATGGTTAGGGTTAGGGTTAGGGTTAGGGTTAGGGTTAGGGTTAGGGTTAGGGTTTTGGTTAGGGTTAGGTTTAGGGTTAGGGTTAGGGTTAGTCATGAGGATAGGGATAGGGATAGGGATAGGGATAGGGATAGGGATAGGAGGATAGGGATAGGGATAGGGATAGGGATAGGGATAGGGGTAGGGATAGGGATAGGGATAGGGATAGGGATAGGGATAGGGATAGGATTAGGGTAAGCGTAAGCGTAAGCGTAAGGGTTAGGTTAGATTTAGGGTTAGAGTTAGGGTTAGAGTAAGGGTTCGGGTTCGGGTTAGGTTAGGGTTAGGGTTCGGGTTAGGGTTCGGGTTAGGGTTAGTGTTCGGGTTAGGGTAAGGGTTAGGGTTAGGGTTAGGGTTAATGTTAGGGATAGGGTTAGGGTGAGGGTGAGGGTGAGGTTGAGGGTGAGGGTGAGGGTGAGGGTTAGGGTTTGGTGTTAGGGTTAGGGTCAGGGTCAGGGTCAGGGTCAGGGTCAGGGTCAAGGTCAGGGTCAGGGTTTGGTATAGGGATAGGGATAGGGATAGGGATAGGGGATAGGGATAGGGATAGGGATAGGGATAGGGATAGGGATTGGGATAGGGATAGGGATAGGGATAGGGATAGGGATAGGGATAGGGATAGGGATAGGGATAGGGATAGGGATAGGGATAGGGATAGGGATAGGGATAGGGAATAGGGATAGGGATAGGGATAGGGATAGTGGTAGGGATAGGGATAGGGATAGGGATAGGGATAATGTTCGGGTTAGGGTTAGGGTTAGGATTGGGGTTAGGATTAGTGTTAGGGTTTCGGTTTGGGTTAAGGTTAAGGTTAGGTTAGAGTTAGGATTAGGGTTAGGGTTTGGGTTAGGGTTAGGGTTAGGGTTAGGGTTAGGGTTAGGGTTAGGGTTAGGGTTAGGGTTAGGGTTAGGGTTAGGGTAAGGGTTAGGGTTAGGGTTAGGGTTAGGGTTAATGTTAGGGATAGGGTTAGGGTTAGGGTTAGGGTTACGGTGAGGGTGAGGGTGAGGGTGAGGGTGAGGGTGAGGGTGAGGGTGAGGGTGAGGGTGAGGGTGAGGGTGAGGGTGAGGGTGAGGGTGAGGGTGAGGGGTGAGGGTGAGGGTGAGGGTGAGGGTTAGGGTTACGGGTCAGTGTTAGAGTTAGAGTTAGGGTTAATGTTAGTGTGAGGGTCTCTGTCTTTGTGTCTCTGCTTTCCATCACCTGCGGTGTTATCAGTGAACTCGTAAAAGCAGTTCACACCTTCTGGTCTCAGGCGCCAGGCCTGATGGCCCATGTATCTTCCCCCCCGCTGTTCTTCCTGCCAGTACTCCCTCAGGCCGGTGCGGCCTTGGAAGTGTGATAGCCGCACCAGACTTCCTGGGATCCGTCTGATGTTTTGTATTATGCCAAGCTTGTAACTTCCCATAACAATAAGTGTGAGCCCCAGTGCCCCAGTGCCCTGGAGTCAATATATTCTGTAAACCCGTATAGCCCCTCACTTGCAACTTTCTACCTGTGCCTGTCTCATCTCCTGAAGGCTTCAATAAATCTATTGTTTCTGTATCAACGTCTGAGCAACTGATTTGGAGAAGCAAACTCAGAGAGGGGGATCTCTCACATTAAGTTGCAAGTCCTTGCCTCTCGGACTGCAGCTGTACCGCTTTGGACAGAATGTCAGCCGACGAGGACACCACCCCTAACCCCGATGCCCCCAAGGAACCGGACGAGCCGGAGAAGCCGGACCCGAAGGAGGAGGGAGCCAAGCCAAAGAAACCGAAGGGTCGCGCCCCCGACCAAGATCGGGACGGACGTCCCCGGGGGCTTACTTATTGGCTGGACTCTCCCAAGGGCTGGTCGCTCTCGCGGACTGCGGCGAAGGATCGCCGGTTGGCCTTCCCCAGCACGGGACTCGAAGGGGACCCGGCCCGCAAAGAGGCCCTCATGGAGAAAGAACGAAAGCAGTGGCAGGAAGACCGCCGGGCTATGCAGGAGCAGATGGAGATCATGCAACGCGTAATGGGTGAGATGGCCACGACCCTAGATGCGCTGAAGTTGCAACCTCCAGCCGGTGCTCCCCCAGACGGGGCGCCGGTAGTTCCGCCCGCAACCCCTGCCCCCCCGGCCCGTCGGGACCTGAAAGTCACGTATGACGGGTCGGGAGACCAGTTGACCTTTTTTATGGTCCAAGTAGACATTTTTATGCGGGAACAAGGCCGAACCTTCGTTTCTGAGGAGTCCCGGGTGCAGTACGTGGCTTCCTTACTGCAAGGGGAGGTGGCTGCCTGGATGGTGTTGCAGTATGAACTCCGCTCGCCGGTGCTGCGAACCCTGGACGAGTTCATGGTAGCACTCCGAAACCGTTTTGAGGACCCGACTCTGGGTGAGCGGGCTAAAGCCTCCCTGATGCAACTGCGCCAAGGGACTAAGTCGGTGGCGCAGTATGCAAGTGAGTTCCAGTCACTGGCTAGCCGAATTCTGGACTGGAGTGAAGCTACCTTGGTACAATGTTTCAGGGAGGGTCTCAACCCAGACCTCCAACATTGGGCCTTCATGCAAGGGAACCCCCCGGATGTGGAAGGTTGGGTTCGCCATGCTGCTGACATCGAGAATCGCAAACAACTCCTGAACTTGTCCAAGCAACGGCTTGGGCGAGACCCCAGGCCCCGAGGTGACCGTGGCCGGGAACTCCGGCAAGGGGGTGGCGGGGGTCTCTCGGCCGCGGAACGCCGCAAGCGGTTCGAGGCCGGCGTCTGCCTGATCTGCGGGGGAAAGGGTCACTTTGCATCGCAATGCCCCTCTCGCTCAGGCCGTCCGACCCCCCCCCGCCAAACCCAGGCCGCCGACAGCCAGCCTCGCCGCAGAAGTGGACCACTGAGCCGGCGCTCCGGCGCACCCTCCGCTCTCCACGCGCGCCCCCAGGATGGGGCATCCGACTCTACGGTCCCCATCGGGGTCCCGGATTACAAATACCGTCTTTGATTCGGACGGCTCCCCGGAAGCCACCACCCCGTCCCCCTCTTCCAGCGAGGAGGAAGAGTGGGAACAGCCGGCAAAAAACGCCGTCGGTCTGCTGTAGAGGGGGCTCCGCAGCAGACCGTCCCTATCGTTGTGCAAGGAGCTCCACCGATGGTAAGCGCCCAAGAGGACAATGTATTTGTGCGTGTTCATCTGTCCCTACCCAAAGGGGGTCCCCCGTTAGAGGGTCCCCGCGTTGGTCGACTCGGGGTGTGCCCGCACCATGATAAATGAGGAAACTGCAAGAAGTTGGGTGTCCGGCGCAAGCGGCTTCCGGGACCCCTCCGTTTTTCCCAATGGACGGGAGTGACTTTAAACGGGGCCCTGTGACCCACAGAACTGCAGCCGTGATTATGTCCGTGGGGGGAACATTGGGAACGGTTGTATTTCACCATCGCCCCTATTGTAACCCCTGTGGTGTTAGGGATGAACTGGTTAAGGGGACACAATCCCTCCATTGATTGGGTTAAACGGTGTGCTTCCTTCCCCGAAAACCCCTGTGGGTTGCATGACAAGGAACGGGTACTCAGAACTCCAGCCGCCGCACTGGTAGGGTCCCCCGCCCCAGTCTCTCCTCAATTACCCTCTGAGTACTCGCAGTTTACTGATGTTTTCGATGTTAGAGAGTGCGACGAACTGCCTCCC
Organism: Euleptes europaea; assembly: GCF_029931775.1. NCBI lineage: Eukaryota > Metazoa > Chordata > Lepidosauria > Squamata > Sphaerodactylidae > Euleptes > Euleptes europaea. The sequence goes on from NW_026612205.1 coordinate 16,189, forward strand.
CACAGAGAAACGGACTGTGCCATCGAGATTGTAGGGGAAGGCAAACTGTCTAAGGGGAAAGGTTTACCCCATGAGCCCTAGTGAAAAGACTGTATTGCGAGACTATCTGGATGTCAATCTGGCGAGGGGTTTCATACGCCCCTCCAAGGCTCCTTATTCAGCCCAGCTTTCTTTGTAAAGAAAAAGACGGGAGATTTAAGACTGTGTATTGACTTTCGCAGACTGAACGCAGTCACCCAGTCTAATGCTTACCCCCTCCCTCTTATTCCTGACCTTCTAGCACAATTAAAGGAGGGCCGAATCTTCACCAAACTGGACTTGGTAGAAGCCTACCACCGCATTCGCATCAAAGAAGGAGACGAACCCAAAACGGCCTTTTCCAGTTGTTTTGGGGATGTTGAGTACCTGGTCATGCCGTTCGGACTTTCGGGGGCTCCGAGTGTCTTTATGCAATTAATTAATGAAGTTTTGCATGATTTACTGTTTCGGGGGGTGGTGGTATTTCTCGATGACATTCTTATTTACTCTGAGACCATGGAAGAACATGTGCGCCTAGTGCGAGAAGTGCTCCAGCGGCTGCGGGAGCACAAACTGTATGCTAAGGTGTCAAGTGTGAATTCCACCAACCTTCTATTACATTTCTGGGGTATGTGATTTCCCACCAAGGGTTGGAAATGGACCCCGCCAAGGTCCAGGCGGTGCGGGACTGGGAAACCCCCACTACCCGCCGCCAACTTCAACAGTTTTTGGGGTTTGCCAACTTTTACCGGAATTTCATTCCCAACTTTGCCCAAGTTGCGCTTCCCCTCACTGCCCTGTTGCGTACCAAGGACAGGGGGGCTAGCGCCGCACTCCCCTCAGCCCGTCTGCATTGGTCTCCCCAGTGCCAGCAAGCTTTTGAACGTTTAAAGCTACTTTTTTCATCCGAACCCGTTTTGGCTCACCCGGATTGCACCAAGCCCTTCGTGGTGCAGGTGGATGCCTCGGATGTAGCCATGGGCGGGGCCCTATTGCAGAGGGATGAGGGGGGACGGTTGAGGCCATGCGCCTACTTCTCCAAGAAGTTTTCCCAGTCCGAAATCAACTGCGGCCATTTGGGAGAAGGAGGCAGCAGCGGTTCAAACATGCCCTTACCATATGGAGACACTTCTTAGAGGGGGCCGAGCTGCCGTTCGAAGTGTGCACAGATCACAAGAATCTCTTGAGGCTCTCAAGGGAGCTAGAAAACTCAATGCCAAACAAATTCGGTGGGCCCCAATTTTTTGCAAAATTCCGGTTCACCCTCAAACATGTCCCTGGCAAAGAAAATGCC
>NW_026612206.1:17500-22500 GCF_029931775.1 Euleptes europaea
TAGCCGCACCAGACTTCCTGGGATCCGTCTGATGTTTTGTATTATGCCAAGCTTGTAACTTCCCATAACAATAAGTGTGAACCCCAGTGCCCCAGTGCCCTGGAGTCAATATATTCTGTAAACCCGTATAGCCCCTCACTTGCAACTTTCTACCTGTGCCTGTCTCATCTCCTGAAGGCTTCAATAAATCTATTGTTTCTGTATCAACGTCTGAGCAACTGATTTGGAGAAGCAAACTCAGAGAGGGGGATCTCTCACATTAAGTTGCAAGTCCTTGCCTCTCGGACTGCAGCTGTACCGCTTTGGACAGAATGTCAGCCGACGAGGACACCTAACCCCGATGCCCCCAAGGAACCGGACGAGCCGGAGAAGCCGGACCCGAAGGAGGTGGGAGCCAAGCCAAAGAAACCGAAGGGTCGCGCCCCCGACCAAGATCGGGACGGACGTCCCCGGGGGCTTACTTATTGGCTGGACTCTCCCAAGGGCTGGTCGCTCTCGCGGACTGCGGCGAAGGATCGCCGGTTGGCCTTCCCCAGCACGGGACTCGAAGGGGACCCGGCCCGCAAAGAGGCCCTCATGGAGGAAGAACGAAAGCAGTGGCAGGAAGACCGCCGGGCTATGCAGGAGCAGATGGAGATCATGCAACGCGTAATGGGTGAGATGGCCACGACCCTAGATGCGCTGAAGTTGCAACCTCCAGCCGGTGCTCCCCCAGACGGGGCGCCGGTAGTTCTCCCCGCAACCCCTGCCCCCCCGGCCCGTCGGGACCTGAAAGTCACGTATGACGGGTCGGGAGACCAGTTGACCTTTTTTATGGTCCAAGTAGACATTTTTATGCGGGAACAAGGCCGAACCTTCGTTTCTGAGGAGTCCCGGGTGCAGTACGTGGCTTCCTTACTGCAAGGGGAGGCGGCTGCCTGGATGGTGTTGCAGTATGAACTCCGCTCGCCGGTGCTGCGAACCCTGGACGAGTTCATGGTAGCACTCCGAAACCGTTTTGAGGACCCGACTCTGGGTGAGCGGGCTAAAGCCTCCCTGATGCAACTGCGCCAAGGGACTAAGTCGGTGGCGCAGTATGCAAGTGAGTTCCAGTCACTGGCTAGCCGAATTCTGGACTGGAGTGAAGCTACCTTGGTACAATGTTTCAGGGAGGGTCTCAACCCAGACCTCCAACATTGGGCCTTCATGCAAGGGAACCCCCCGGATGTGGAAGGTTGGGTTCGCCATGCTGCTGACATCGAGAATCGCAAACAACTCCTGAACTTGTCCAAGCAACGGCTTGGGCGAGACCCCAGGCCCCGAGGTGACCGTGGCCGGGAACTCCGGCAAGGGGGTGGCGGGGGTCTCTCGGCCGCGGAACGCCGCAAGCGGTTCGAGGCCGGCGTCTGCCTGATCTGCGGGGGAAAGGGTCACTTTGCATCGCAATGCCCCTCTCGCTCAGGCCGTCCGACCCCCCCCCGCCAAACCCAGGCCGAGCCGACGAAACCGGCCGCCGACAGCCAGCCTCGCCGCAGAAGTGGACCACTGAGCCGGCGCTCCGGCGCACCCTCCGCTCTCCACGCGCGCCCCCAGGATGGGGCATCCGACTCTACGGTCCCATCGGGGTCCCGGATTACAAATACCGTCTTTGATTCGGACGGCTCCCCGGAAGCCACCACCCCGTCCCCCTCTTCCAGCGAGGAGGAAGAGTGGGAACAGCCGGCAAAAAACGCCGTCGGTCTGCTGTAGAGGGGGCTCCGCAGCAGACCGTCCCTATCGTTGTGCAAGGAGCTCCACCGATGGTAAGCGCCCAAGAGGACAATGTATTTGTGCGTGTTCATCTGTCCCTACCCAAAGGGGGTCCCCCGTTAGAGGTCCCCGCGTTGGTCGACTCGGGGTGTGCCCGCACCATGATAAATGAGGAAACTGCCAAGAAGTTGGGTGTCCGGCGCAAGCGGCTTCCGGGACCCCTCCGTTTTTCCCAAATGGACGGGAGTGACTTTAAACGGGGCCCTGTGACCCACAGAACTGCAGCCGTGATTATGTCCGTGGGGGAACATTGGGAACGGTTGTATTTCACCATCGCCCCTATTGTAACCCCTGTGGTGTTAGGGATGAACTGGTTAAGGGGACACAATCCCTCCATTGATTGGGTTAAACGGGTGCTTTCCTTCCCCGAAAACCCCTGTGGGTTGCATGACAAGGAACGGGTACTCAGAACTCCAGCCGCCGCACTGGTAGGGTCCCCCGCCCCAGTCTCTCCTCAATTACCCTCTGAGTACTCGCAGTTTACTGATGTTTTCGATGTTAGAGAGTGCGACGAACTGCCTCCCCACAGAGAAACGGACTGTGCCATCGAGATTGTAGGGGAAGGCAAACTGTCTAAGGGAAAGGTTTACCCCATGAGCCCTAGTGAAAAGACTGTATTGCGAGACTATCTGGATGTCAATCTGGCGAGGGGTTTCATACGCCCCTCCAAGGCTCCTTATTCAGCCCCAGCTTTCTTTGTAAAGAAAAAGACGGGAGATTTAAGACTGTGTATTGACTTTCGCAGACTGAACGCAGTCACCCAGTCTAATGCTTACCCCCTCCCTCTTATTCCTGACCTTCTAGCACAATTAAAGGAGGGCCGAATCTTCACCAAACTGGACTTGGTAGAAGCCTACCACCGCATTCGCATCAAAGAAGGAGACGAACCCAAAACGGCCTTTTCCAGTTGTTTTGGGATGTTTGAGTACCTGGTCATGCCGTTCGGACTTTCGGGGGCTCCGAGTGTCTTTATGCAATTAATTAATGAAGTTTTGCATGATTTACTGTTTCGGGGGGTGGTGGTATTTCTCGATGACATTCTTATTTACTCTGAGACCATGGAAGAACATGTGCGCCTAGTGCGAGAAGTGCTCCAGCGGCTGCGGGAGCACAAACTGTATGCTAAGGTGTCCAAGTGTGAATTCCACCAACCTTCTATTACATTTCTGGGGTATGTGATTTCCCACCAAGGGTTGGAAATGGACCCCGCCAAGGTCCAGGCGGTGCGGGACTGGGAAACCCCCACTACCCGCCGCCAACTTCAACAGTTTTTGGGGTTTGCCAACTTTTACCGGAATTTCATTCCCAACTTTGCCCAAGTTGCGCTTCCCCTCACTGCCCTGTTGCGTACCAAGGACAGGGGGGCTAGCGCCGCACTCCCCTCAGCCCGTCTGCAATGGTCTCCCCAGTGCCAGCAAGCTTTTGAACGTTTAAAGCTACTTTTTTCATCCGAACCCGTTTTGGCTCACCCGGATTGCACCAAGCCCTTCGTGGTGCAGGTGGATGCCTCGGATGTAGCCATGGGCGGGGCCCTATTGCAGAGGGATGAGGGGGGACGGTTGAGGCCATGCGCCTACTTCTCCAAGAAGTTTTCCCAGTCCGAAATCAACTGGGCCATTTGGGAGAAGGAGGCAGCAGCGGTCAAACATGCCCTTACCATATGGAGACACTTCTTAGAGGGGGCCGAGCTGCCGTTCGAGGTGTGCACAGATCACAAGAATCTTGAGGCTCTCAAGGGAGCTAGAAAACTCAATGCCAAACAAATTCGGTGGGCCCAATTTTTTGCAAAATTCCGGTTCACCCTCAAACATGTCCCTGGCAAAGAAAATGCCCTAGCTGATGCTTTGTCACGACTTCCCCAGTATCGCAACGATTTCGATCGCCCCGTCGACTCCCTGTTCACTCCCGAACAGCGAGGGGAAGTCCCTGGCTTGGCCGTCACCACCCGATCCCAAGCCCGCCAACCGGAGACCCCCCCTACGCTCAAAGGTATCCCGGAAGCATTCCAACAGCGACTCCGGGACGCCTCCTTACAGGAGGAGGAGCACCATCTCCTCCCCACTGGCTTGGAACGAACCAACACTTGGTGGGTGCAAGGGGGGAAACTATATGTCCCATCTTCCCTTCGCAAAGAAGTATTGGGACTTGTACATGGGGCCAGGCTAGCGGGTCATTTTGGTTTCATAAAAACGCTTCACCTGGTTCGAAGGCAATTCTGGTGGCCCGGTATGAGATCTGATGTAGAGTTGTATGTGCGCAGCTGCCCCACCTGCGCCACAGCCAAGAAACGGATGGGAAAACCCCCAGGGCTTCTCAAACCGCTTGAGAACCCCTCCCGTCCCTGGGAAGTCATCGCCATGGATTTTATCACCGACCTACCTCCAAGTCGGGGGAAAACGGTTCTCTGGGTTATCACAGACCTCTTTTCCAAACAGGTTCATTTCGTTCCATGTGCAGGTCTTCCTTCAGCCCAGGGCTTAGCTAAACTGTTCATCACGCACGTCCTCAGGCTACACTCGATCCCGAGGAAGGTCCTCTCCGACCGGGGGGTCCAGTTTGTTGCCAAATTCTGGCGGGCTTTCCTAAAGTTAATGGGAGTGGAGGAACAGGGCCTTTCTTCCGCCTATCACCCCCAAACGGATGGTCAAACGGAACGAGTAAATGCGGTAGTAGAATGTTATTTGCGTTGCTATGTAAATTTCCACCAGGACGACTGGGTCGACCTGCTGCCATTTGCCGAATATGCGTACAACAATGCGCCTCATTCCTCTACCGGCTTTAGTCCCTTCCAAGTTATATACGGGACGGATTTTGGCCCTTTCGGTTCTGCCCCCGTCTCGCCAGAGCTCCAGTCTACCCCTGATCTTCAGGAGTGGATTCAGGTGGTTAAATCCACCTGGCCATGGTTGCTCAAAAATCTGGAAAGGGCAAAAAGCAAGTACAAGGAACAAGCAGACAAACACCGGTCTCCGGGATGGGAACTCAAGGTGGGGGAGCAAGTCTATCTGTCCACCAAAAACCTCCGCTCTCTTCGCCCCTGCAAAAAACTGAGCGACCGTTATGTAGGACCTTTCCCCATTACCAGAGTAATCAACGAGGTTACCGTGGAACTGAGTCTCCCTAAGACTCTCAAGGGAGTTCATCCAGTCTTCCATATAAGCCTCCTCAAACCTTATGTAGCAGCTCCCCAGTTCCACCCCCCTCCCGCTCAT
>NW_026612207.1:15000-20000 GCF_029931775.1 Euleptes europaea
TGGGATAGGGTTAGGGTTAGGGTGAGGATAGGTAAATTTAGTGTTAGGGTTAGGTTTACGGTTACGGTTAAAGTTAGGGTTAGGGTTAGGGTTAGAGTTAGGGTTAGAGTTAGGGTTACGGTTGTGTTGAGTTGGGTTAGGGTTAAAGTAAGGGTAAGGGTTAGGTTAGAGTTAGGGTTAGAGTGAGGGTTAGGGTTAGGGTGAGGGTGAGGGTTAGGGTTAGGGTTCGGGTTTGGGATTGGGATTGGGTTCGGGTTCGGGTTCGGGTTCGGGTTCGGGTTCGGGTTCGGGTTCGGGTTAGTGTTAGTGTTAGGGTTATGTTGGGTTAGAGTTAGGGTTACTGTTGGGTTGGGTTGGGTTAGGGTTAGGGTTAGGGTTAGGGTTAGGGTTGTGTAAAGTTAAAGTTAGGGTAAGGGTTAAAGTTTGGGTTAAAGAAAGGGTTAGGTTTAGCGTTATGTTGGGTAAGAGTTAGGGTTAGGGTTAGGGTTAGGGTTAGGGTTAGGGTTAGGGTTAGGGTTAGGGTTAGGGTTAGGGTTAGGGTTAGGGTTAGGGTTAGGGTTGGGTTAGGTTGGGGTTAGGTTAGGGTTAGGGTTAGGGTTAGGTTTGGGTAAAGTTAGGGTTAGGGTTAGGGTTAGGGTTAAGGTCAAGGTTTGATTTTAGGTTTAGTGTGAGGGTTAGTGTTAGGGTTAGGGTTAGGGTTAGGGTTACGGTTAGGGTTAGGGTTAGGGTTAGGGTTAGGGGGAGGGTTTTGTTAGAGTTTGGGTTAGGGTTAGGCTTAGGCTTAGGCTTAGGCTTTGGCTTAGGCTTAGGCTTAGGTTTAGGGTTAGGGTCAGGGTTAGGGTTCGGGTTCGGGTTCGGGTTCGGGTTCGGGTTCGGGTTCGGGTTCAGGTTCGGGTTAGGGTTAGGGTAAGGGTTAGGGTTAGGGTTATGTTGAGTTAGAGTTAGGGTTAGGGTTAGGTTTAGGGTAAGGGTTAGGGTAAGGGTTCGGGTTTGGGTTGGGTTGGGTTGGGTTGGGTTAGGGTAGGGGTTAGGGTTACGGTTGGGTAAATTTAAAATTAGGGTTAGGGTTAGGGTAAGGGTTAAAGTAAGGGTTAGGGTGAGGGTTAGGGTAATGTTGGGTTAGAGTTAGGGATAGGGTGAGGGTCAGGGTTTGATGTTAGGGTTAGGGTTAGGGTTAGGGTTAGGGTTAGGGTTAGGGTTAGGGTTAGGCTTAGGTTTAGGTTTAGGCTTAGGCTTAGGCTTAGGCTTAGGGTTAGGGTTAGGGTTAGGGTTAGGGTTAGGGTTATGTTGGGTTAGAGTTAGAGTTCCGGTTGGGTTGGGTTGGGTTAGGGTTGGGATTAGGGTTAGGGTTATTTAAAGTTAAAGTTATTGTAAGGGTTAAAGTTTTGGTGAAAGTAAGGGTAAGGGTTAGGGTTGTGTTGGGTAAGGGTTAGTGTTAGTGTTAGTGTTAGTGTTAGTGTTAGGGTTAGGGTTAGGGTTAGGGTTAGGGTTAGGGTTAGGGTTAGGGTTAGGGTTAGGGTTAGGGCGATGTTGGGTGAGAGTTGGGGTTAGGGTTAGGGTTAGGGTTAGGGTAATGTTGAATTAGAGTTAGGGTTAGGGTTGGGTTGGGTTGCGTTAGTGTTAGGGTTAGGGTATGGTGAAGTTAGGGTTAGAGGTTAGCAGTTAGGGTTAGGGTTAGGGTTATGTTGTGTTAGGGTTAGGGTTATCTTGTGTTAGGGTTAGGGTTAGGGTTAGGGTTATGGTTCGGGTTAGGTATAGGGTTCGGGTTAGGGATAGGGATGGGGATAGGGATAGGGATAGGGATAGGGATAGGGATAGGGATAGGGATAGGGATAGGGATAGGGATAGGGATAGGGATAGGGATAGGGATAGGGATAGGGATAGGGATAGGGATAGGGATAGGGATAGGGATAGGGTTAGGGTTAGGGATGGGTTGGGTTGGGTTGGGTTGGGTTGGGTTGGGATAGGGTTAGGGTTAGGGTGAGGATAGGTAAAGTTAGTGTTAGGGTTCGGTTTACGGTTAGGGTTAAAGTTAGGGTTAGGGTTAGAGTTAGGGTTAGAGTTAGGGTTACAGTTGTGTTGTGTTGGGTTAGGGTTAAAGTAAGGGTAAGGGTTAGGTTAGGGTTAGAGTGAGGGTTAGGGTTAGGGTGAGGGTTAGGGTTAGGGTTAGGGTTAGGGTTCGGGTTCGGGTTTGGTATTGGGTTTGGGTTTGGGTTCGGGTTCAGGTTCGGGTTCGGATTAGTGTTAGTGTTAGGGTTATGTTGGGTTAGAGTTAGGGTTACTGTTGGGTTGGATTGGGTTAGGGTTATCGTTAGGGTTGCGGAAAGTTAAAGTTAGGGTAAGGGTTAAAGTTTGGGTTAAAGAAAGGGTTAGGTTTAGGGTTATGTTGGGTAAGAGTTAGGGTTAGGGTTAGGGTTAGGGTTAGGGTTAGGGTTAGGGTTAGGGTTAGGGTTAGGGTTAGGGTTAGGGTTGGGTTAGGTTGGGGTTAGGGTTAGGGTTAGGGTTAGGGTTAGGTTTGGGTAAAGTTAGGGTTAGGGTTAGGGTAAGGGTTAAGGTCAGGGTTTGATTTTAGGTTTAGTATTAGGGTTAGTGTTAGGGTTAGGGTTAGGGTTAGGGTTACGGTTAGGGTTAGGGTTAGGGTTAGGGTTAGGGTTAGGGTTAGGGTTAGGGTTTTGTTAGAGTTAGGCTTAGGCTTAGGCTTAGGCTGAGGCTTAGGCTTAGGGTTAGGGTTAGGGTTAGGGTTAGGGTCAGGGTTAGGGTTAGGGTTAGGGTTAGGTTGGGGTTAGGGTTAGGGTTAGGGTTAGGGTTAGGTTTGGGTAAATTTAAAATTAGGGTTAGGGTTAGGGTAAGGGTTAGGGTAAGGGTTCGGGTTTGGGTTGGGTTGGGTTGGGTTAGGGTAGGGGTTAGGGTTACGGTTGGTTAAATTTAAAATTAGGGTTAGGGTTAGGGTAAGGGTTAAAGTAAGGGTTAGGGTGAGGGTTAGGGTAATGTTGGGTTAGAGTTAGGGATAGGGTGAGGGTCAGGGTTTGATGTTAGGGTTAGGGTTAGGGTTAGGGTTAGGGTTAGGGTTAGGGTTAGGGTTAGGGTTAGGCTTAGGTTTAGGTTTAGGCTTAGGCTTAGGCTTAGGGTTAGGGTTAGGGTTAGGGTTAGGGTTAGGGTTATGTTGGGTTAGAGTTAGAGTTCCGGTTGGGTTGGGTTGGGTTAGGGTTGGGATTAGGGTTAGGGTTATTTAAAGTTAAAGTTATTGTAAGGGTTAAAGTTTTGGTTAAAGTAAGGGTAAGGGTTAGGGTTGTGTTGGGTAAGGGTTAGTGTTAGTGTTAGTGTTAGTGTTAGGGTTAGGGTTAGGGTTAGGGTTAGGGTTAGGGTTAGGGTTAGGGTAAGAGTTTGGTTAGAGTTAGGGTTAGGCTTCGGCTTCGGCTTAGGGTTAGGGTCAGGGTTTGATGTTAGGGTTAGGGTTAGGGTTAGGGTTAGGGTTAGGGTTAGGGTTAGGGTTAGGGTTAGGGTTAGGGTTAGGGTTAGGGTTAGGGCGATGTTGGGTGAGAGTTGGGGTTAGGGTTAGGGTTAGGGTTAGGGTAATGTTGAATTAGAGTTAGGGTTAGGGTTGGGTTGGGTTGCGTTAGTGTTAGGGTTAAGGTATGGTGAAGTTAGGGTTAGAGGTTAGCAGTTAGGGTTAGGGTTAGGGTTATGTTGTGTTAGGGTTAGGGTTATCTTGTGTTAGGGTTAGGGTTAGGGTTAGGGTTATGGTTCGGGTTAGGTATAGGGTTCGGGTTAGGGATAGGGATGGGGATAGGGATAGGGATAGGGATAGGGATAGGGATAGGGATAGGGATAGGGATAGGGATAGGGATAGGGATAGGGATAGGGATAGGGATAGGGATAGGGATAGGGATAGGGATAGGGTTAGGGTTAGGGATGGGTTGGGTTGGGTTGGGTTGGGTTGGGTTGGGATAGGGTTAGGGTTAGGGTGAGGATAGGTAAAGTTAGTGTTAGGGTTAGGTTTACGGTTAGGGTTAAAGTTAGGGTTAGGGTTAGAGTTAGGGTTAGAGTTAGGGTTACGGTTGTGTTGTGTTGGGTTAGGGTTAAAGTAAGGGTAAGGGTTAGGTTAGGGTTAGAGTGAGGGTTAGGGTTAGGGTGAGGGTTAGGGTTAGGGTTAGGGTTCGGGTTCGGGTTTGGTATTGGGTTTGGGTTTGGGTTCGGGTTCGGGTTCGGGTTCGGATTAGTGTTAGTGTTAGGGTTATGTTGGGTTAGAGTTAGGGTTACTGTTGGGTTGGATTGGGTTAGGGTTATCGTTAGGGTTGCGGAAAGTTAAAGTTAGGGTAAGGGTTAAAGTTTGGGTTAAAGAAAGGGTTAGGTTTAGGGTTATGTTGGGTAAGAGTTAGGGTTAGGGTTAGGGTTAGGGTTAGGGTTAGGGTTAGGGTTAGGGTTAGGGTTAGTGTTAGGGTTAGGGTTAGGGTTAGGGTTGGGTTAGGTTGGGGTTAGGGTTAGGGTTAGGGTTAGGGTTAGGTTTGGGTAAAGTTAGGGTTAGGGTTAGGGTAAGGGTTAAGGTCAGGGTTTGATTTTAGGTTTAGTATTAGGGTTAGTGTTAGGGTTAGGGTTAGGGTTAGGGTTACGGTTAGGGTTAGGGTTAGGGTTAGGGTTAGGGTTAGGGTTAGGGTTAGGGTTTTGTTAGAGTTAGGGTTAGGCTTAGGCTTAGGCTTAGGCTTAGGCTTAGGCTTAGGCTTAGGGTTAGGGTTAGGGTCAGGGTTAGGGTTAGGGTTAGGGTTAGGGTTAGGGTTAGGGTTAGGGTTGGGTTAGGTTGGGGTTAGGGTTAGGGTTAGGGTTGGGGTTAGGTTTGGGTAAAGTTAGGGTTAGGGTTAGGGTAAGGGTTAAGGTCAGGGTTTGATTTTAGGTTTAGTATTAGGGTTAGTGTTAGGGTTAGGGTTAGGGTTAGGGTTAGGGTTACGGTTAGGGTTAGGGTTAGGGTTAGGCTTAGGCTTAGGCTTAGGCTTAGGGTTAGGGTT
>NW_026612207.1:25000-27500 GCF_029931775.1 Euleptes europaea
GCTTAGGGTTAGGGTCAGTGTTTGATGTTAGGGTTAGGGTTAGGGTTAGGGTTAGGGTTAGGGTTAGGGTTAGGGTTAGGGTTAGGGTTAGGGTTAGGGTTAGGGTTAGGGTTAGGGTTAGGGTTAGGGTTAGGGTTGGGTTAGGTTGGGTTAGGTTGGGTTAGGGTTACGGTTGGGTAAAGTTAGGGTTAGGGTTAGGGTTAGGTTTAGGGTTAGGTTTATGGTTAGGGTTATGTTAGAGTTAGGGTTAGGGTTAGGGTTAGGGTTAGGGTTAGGGTTAGGGTTAGGGTTAGGTTAGGGTTAGGGTTAGGGTTAGGGTTAGGGTTAGGGTTAGGGTTAGGGTTAGGGTTAGGGTTAGGGTTAGGGTTAGGGTTAGGGTTAAGTTAGGATTAGGGTTAGGGTTATGGTTAGGGCGATGTTGGGTGAGATTTGGGGTTAGGGTTAGGGTTAGGGTTTGGGTTATGTTGAATTAGAGTTAGGGTTAGGGTTGGGTTGGGTTGCGTTAGTGTTAGGGTTAGGGTATGGTAAAGTTAGGGTTAGAGGTTAGCAGTTAGGTTTAGGGTTAGGGTTATGTTGTGTTAGGGTTAGGGTTATGTTTGTGTTAGGGTTAGGGTTAGGGTTAGGGTTATGGTTCGGGTTAGGGATAGGGTTCGGGTTCGGGTTGGGATAGGGATAGGGATAGGGTTAGGGTTAGGGTTAGGGTTAGGGTTAGCGTTAGCGTTAGCGTTAGCGTTAGGGTTAGGGTTAGGGTTAGGTTTAGGGTTAGGGTTAGGGTTAGGGTTAGGGTTAGGGTTAGGGTAAGGGTTAGGGTTAGGGTTAGGGGTTAGGGTTAGGGTTTGTGTTAGGGTTAGGGTTAGGGTTAGGGTTAGGGTTAGGGTTAGGGTTAGGGTGAGAGTGAGGGTGAGGGTAAAGGTTAGGGTCAGGGTTTGATGTTAGGGTTAGGGTTAGGGTTAGGGTTAGGGTTAGATTTAGGGTTAGGGTTAGGGTTAGGGTTAGGGTTAGGGTTAGGGTTAGGGTTAGGGTTAGGGTTAGGGGTTAGGGTTAGGATTAGGATTAGGGTTAGCGTTAGAGTTAGGGTTAAGGTTAGGGTTAGGGTTAGGGTTAGGGTTAGGGTTAGGGTTAGGGTTAGGGGTTAGGGTTAGGGTTAGAGTGAGAGTGAGGGTGAGGGTAAAGGTTAGGGTCAGGGTTTGATGTTAGGGTTAGGGTTAGGGTTAGGGTTAGGGTTAGTTTTAGGGTTAGGGTTAGGGTTAGGGTTAGGGTTAGGGTTAGGGTTAGGGTTAGGGTTAGGGTTAGGGTTAGGGTTAGGATTAGGGTTAGCGTTAGAGTTAGGGTTAAGGTTAGGGTTAGGGTTAGGGTTAGGGTTAGGGTTAGGGTTAGGGTTAGGGTTAGGGTTAGGGTTAGGGTTAGGTTAGAGTTATGGTTAGGCTTAGGCTGTTAAGATCACTGCACTTTCCTATTGAAAGAATAGGAATTTTAAGGGTTGGTTTGGTTAGGGTTAGGGTTAGGTTTAGTGTTAGGGTTACAGTTGGGTATAGTTAGGGATAGTTTTAGGGTTATGGTTAGGTTTAGGGTTAGGGTTAGGGTTTGGTTAGAGTAAGGGTTAGGGTTAGGCTTAGGCTTAGCCTTAGGTTTAGGGTTAGGGTTTGATGTTAGGGTTAGGGTTAAGGTTGGGTTAGGTTGGGGTTAGGGTTAGGGTTAGGTTTAGTGTTAGGGTTAGGGTTGAGTATAGTTAGGGTTAGTTTTAGGGTTATGGTTAGGTTTAGGTTTAGGGTTAGGGTTTGGTTAGAATAAGGGTTAGGGTTAGGGTTAGGGTTAGGGTTAGGGTTAGGGTTAATGTTAGGGTTAGGGTTAGGGTTAGGGTTAGGGTTAGGGTTAGGGTTAGGGTTAGGATTAGGGTTAGGGTTAGCGTTAGGGTTAGGGTTAGCGTTAGGGTTAGTGTTAGGGTTAAGGTTAGGGTTAGGGTTAGGGTTAGGGTTATGTTAAGGTTAGGGTTAGGATCTGGTTGGGTTAGGGTTATGGTTAGGATTGGGTAAAGTGAAAGTTAGCATTAGGGTTAGGGTTCAAGTAAGGGTTAGGGTTAGGGTTCTGTTGGGTTAGAGTTAGGGTTAGGGTTGGGGTTAGGGTTAGGGTTAGGGTCATGTTTGATGTTAGGGTTAGGGTTAGGTTAGGGTTAGTGTTCGGATAGGTTTAGGGTTAGGGTTAGGGTTACGGTCAGGGTCAAGTTCTCACGGTTCGGGCTGTTAAGATCACTGCACTTAGGTTCCCATTCAAAGAGTTACGGTTGGGTTATTTAGGGTTAGTGTTAGGTTTAGTGTTAGGGTTAGGGTTGGCTATAGTTAGGGTTAGTTTTAGGGTTATGGTTAGGTTTAGGTTTAGGTTAGGGTTTGGTTAGAGTAACGGTTAGGGTTGGGCTTAGGTTTAGGCTTAGGTTTAGGGTTAGGGTTTGATGTTAGGGTTAGGGTTAAGTTTGGGTTAGGTTGGGGTTAGGGTTAGGGTTAGG
>NW_026612208.1:5000-7500 GCF_029931775.1 Euleptes europaea
CTAACCCTAACACTAACACTAACACTAACACTAACCCTAACCATCTCGCTAACCCTATCCCTATCCCTATCCCTAACCCTAACCCTAACCCTAACCCTAACCAGAACCCTAACCCGAACCCTAACCTTTACCCTAACCCTAACCCTAACTCCAGATTCTGTCTCTGACCCTAACCCTAACCCTAACCCTAACCCTAACCCTAACCCTATCGCTAACCCAACCCTAACCCTAACCCTATCGCTAACCCAACCCTAACCCTAACCCTAACTCTAACCCTAAACTAATCCTAACCCTAACCCTAACCCTAACCCTAACCCTAACACCAGACCCTAACCCTAACCCTTACCCTTTCCCTAACCCAACTGTAACCCGAACGCGAACGCGAAAGCGAACGCGAACCCTAACCCTAACCCTAACCCTAACCCTAACCCTAACCCTAACCCAACCCTAACCTTACCCCCAGACCCTGTGTCTGACCCTAACCCTAACCCTAACCCTAACCCTTACCCTAACGATACCCAAATCCAACCCTAACCCTAACCCTATCCCCAGACCCCTTCTGTGACCCAAACAAACCGTAACCCTAACCCTAACCCTAACCTTCACCCTAACCCTAACCCTAACCGTAACCCTAAACGTAACTCCAGATGCTAACCCTCACCCTTACCCTAACCCTAACCCAACCCTAACCCTACCCCCAGACACTGTCTCTTACCCTAACCCTAACATTAACCCTTAACCCTAACCCTAACCCTAACCCTAACCCTAACCCTAACCCTAACCCTTACCCTAACTATACCCAAATCAAACCTAACCCTAAACCTACCCTCAGACCCCTTCTGTGACCCAAACCCTACCCTTACCCTTACCCTAACCGTAACCGTAACCCTAACCCTAACCCCTAACCCTAACCCTAACCCTAACCCTAACCCTAACCCTTAACCCTAACCCTAACCCTAACCCTAACCCTAACCCTAACCCTAACCCTAACCCTAATCCTAACCCTTACCCTAACCCTAACCCTATCGCTAACCCAACCCTAACCCTAACCCTAACCCTAATTCTAACCCTAAACTAACCCTAACCCTAACCCTAACCCTAACACTAACACTAACACTAACACTAACACTAACCCTAACCATCTCGCTAACCCTAACCCTTACCCTAACGATACCAAATCCAACCCTAACCCTAACCCTATCCCCAGACCCCTTCTGTGACCCAAACAAACCGTAACCCTAACCCTAACCCTAACCTTCACCCTAACCCTAACCCTAACCGTAACCCTAAACGTAACTCCAGATGCTAACCCTCACCCTTACCCTAACCCTAACCCAACCCTAACCCTACCCCCAGACACTGTCTCTTACCCTAACCCTAACATTAACCCTTAACCCTAACCCTAACCCTAACCCTAACCCTAACCCTAACCCTAACCCTTAACCCTAACTATACCCAAATCAAACCCTAACCCTAAACCTACCCTCAGACCCCTTCTGTGACCCAAACCCTACCCTTACCCTTACCCTAACCCTAACCGTAACCGTAACCCTAACCCTAACCCTAACCCTAACCCTAACCCTAACCCTAACCCTAACCCTAACCCTAACCCTAACCCTAACCCTAACCCTAACCCTAACCCTAACCCTAACCCTAATCCTAACCCTTACCCTAACCCTAACCCTATCGCTAACCCAACCCTAACCCTAACCCTAACCCTAATTCTAACCCTAAACTAACCCTAACCCTAACCCTAACCCTAACACTAACACTAACACTAACACTAACACTAACCCTAACCATCTCGCTAACCCTAACCCTAACCCTAACCCTAACCCTAACCCTAACCCTAACCCCTAACCCTAACCCTAACCCAACCCTAACCCTACCCCCAGACCCTGTCTCTGACCCTAACCCTAACATTAACCCTTAACCCTAACCCTAACCCTAACCCTAACCCTAACCCTAACCCTTACCCTAACCCTAACCCTAACCCGAACCCGAACCCGAACCCTAACCCTAACACTAACCCTAACCCTAACCCTAACCCTAACCCTAACCCTAACCCTAACCCTAACCCTAACCCTATCGCTAACCCAACCCTAACCCTAACCCTAACCCTAATCCTAACCCTAACCCTAACCCTAACCCTAATTCTAACCCTAAACTAACCCTAACCCTAACCCTAACCCTAACACTAACACTAACACTAACACTAACACTAACCCTAACCATCTCGCTAACCCTAACCCTAACCCTAACCCTAACCCTAACCCTAACCCTACCCTAACCCTAACCTTAACCCTAACCTAACCCTAACCCTAACCCTAACCCTAACTATAACCATATCGCCAACCCTAACCTTAACCCTAACCCTAACCCTAACCCTCATTCTAACCCTAACCCTAACCCTAACCCTATTGCTTACCCAACCCTAACCCTAACCCTAACCCTAACCCTAACCCTAACCCTAACCCTAACCCTTACACTAACCCTAACC
>NW_026612208.1:32500-35621 GCF_029931775.1 Euleptes europaea
ACCCTAACTTTAACCCTAAACCCTAACCCTAATTCAACCCTAACCCTAACCCTAACCCTAACCCTAACCCTAACCCTAACCCAAATGCTTACTGAACCCTAACCCTAACCCTTACCGTAATTAAACCCTAACCCTAACCTTAACCCAGAACCCAAAACCTAACCCTAACCCTAACCCTAACCCTAACCCTAACCCTATTAAACCTTAACCCTAAACCCTAACACTAACCTTAACACTCATTCAACCCTAACCCTAACCCTAAACCCTAACCCTAATTCCAGCATAACCCTTACCTAACCCTTACCCTAACCCTAAACTTACCCAAACCCTAACCTTAACCCTAATTCAACCCTGACCCTAACCTTAACCCTAAACGCTAAACCTAACCCTAACCCTAACCCTAACCCTAAGCCTAAACTTACCCTAACCCTAACCCTAACCCTAACCCTAACCTTATCCCTAAACCCTAACCCTAACCCTAACCCTAACCCTAATTCAACCCTAACCCTAACCCTAAACCCTAACCCTAACACTAATTCAACCTAAACCTAACTTTAACCCTAAACCCTAACCCTAACCCTAACCCTAACCCTAACCCCTTACCCTAACCCTAACCCTAAACCTAACCCTAACCCTTACCCAACCCTAACCCTAACCCTAACCTAACCTTAACCCTAACCCAACCCTAACCCTAACCCTAACCCTAACCCTAACCCTAACCCTAACCCTAACCCTAACCCTACCCCTAACCCTAATTCAATCCTAACATTAACCCTAAATCCTAACCCTAACCCTAACCCTAATTCAACCCTAACCCTCACCCTAACCCTTAACCCTAACCCTAACCCTAACCCTAACCCGAACCCTAACCCTAACCCGAACCCTAACCCTAACCCGAACCCTAAGCCTAACCCTAACTCTAACTCTAACCCTAAAATTTATCCAACCCTAACCCTAACCCTAATTCAACCCTAACCCTAACCCTAACCCTAACCCTAACCCTAACCCTAACCCTAACCCTAACCCTAACCCTAACCCTAACCCTAACTCTAACCCAAATGCTTACCGAACCCTAACCCTAACCCTAACCGTAATTAAACCCTAACCCTAACCTTAACCCTAAACCCAAAACCTAACCCTAATTCAACCCTAACCCTAACCCTTTCCTAACCTAACCCTATTAAACCTTACCCTAAACCCTAACACTAATCTTAACACTCATTCAACCCTAACCCTAACCCTAAACCCTAACCCTAATTCCTTCATAACCCTAACCCTTACCCTAACCCTAAACTTAACCTAAACCCTAACCCTAACCCTAATTCAACCCTGACCCTAACCTTAACTCTAAATGCAAACCTGTCAGGCTGCTATCTCGGTTTCAGTATTGTTTCTGTGTCGGTACTGTACTGTCTAGCCTCAAGGCCGACCACACATACCAAGGCCTGGGAATACTGCTCCTGGGAAAGTTGACTCTGTCTGTGTATGCTGATGTTGTATAATCTCCGCCATTTACTGCCTTATATTATCGTTCGGCTGGTGAGACTCTCATAGCTGCCATAGTTCCCTGTATGCACTGTATTGCCTTTTTGACCAGTAAAAGCCATCTGCTTGGATTCTATATGACTGATTCTATATGACTGTGGTGATTTCTGGTTCGAAGGGTCAGGAGCTTACATTATGGCAGCTAACTCATCTTCTTTATTGTACTACTAGTCAGGCTGGAGCCCAGGGGGGTTCGCCTGCCGCTTGGATGGGAGCTGAGAAGCTCTCCAAGTGACCTACTATCCTGGATTCCTCTCGGAAGGATCCCACCCTGTTACAGGACATAGTCGCTGAACTCTTCAGAACTACCCTAGAGGTTTGCCGCTTGAGGGGACTGGTACAGGAGCAGTGGCAATCTCTTAAAGGGACTCTCTGGATGTTGACGTCGGAGGATACTGATACTCGTTTAGATCTTCAAGACTTGGATCAATTACTGGACGATGCCGGTTGGCAACTGAGGATTTACAAGTACTAACTGACTTTTGGATAATCTTATTTCTCGAGAGACTCTTTCCTCTAGTTCTACCATGGCAGGAGCCCCGCCGGAGGGTTTTTCCCTGATCCCGGATGCGGCCAGCTGTCAGGCTGAAGCCAAGCGAGTCGCTATTCGCACCGCTCTTCTCCTTGTGGAATGTACAAAGGACACCCGGTCGCCACCTTGGCTCAAGCTTTGACCTCGACTTTTGGAGCCGATGCACCTGCACTGGCGGTTCGAATACAACCCTGCTGGGCGGGGAATCCGACCCCATACTCTCACTCCTGGAAACAGAACTTTTACCGCGCATTACGGCGGAGGCTGCCCTAAGACTTGAGAACGCCAAAGTTCTTGCGGATAAGGATGCCGCCGAAGCGGCTAAGGTTGCAAGAGAGAGAGAGGCTGCTGACGCAGCCAAGGCGGCAGCAGCAAGGGTTAGGGATCGGGCGAGAATGGATACGCGCCCCAAGGACACTGTACAAGGGCTATCAGGTCTGTCTTTTTCCCCGGCGTTTGTCCCGTCGCGCGCGACCAACGCGCACGCCGTTTGGCTGACCGGCGTCGAGACTCAGGAGAGTCTGAAGACGAGGATCTTTATGGAGATAGCTCTCAATGGGCCACGAGCTTCCGGACCAGTAAACCTCATCTCACTGGTGGCCCAAGTGAGGAGGTTCACCTCTTACGAGCCCAGAATCGGGAGCTCTCCGACTGTGTTGATCAACTCCAAGAACTAATGGAACGTATGCTTCAGGATAACAGGCAATTGCAACAAACCCTGATAGCCCAAGCACAGCCTGTTCCGATACCGGGTCAGGGGGTGCCCATCCAGCCACCCCAACCACCCGCTAATGTGCCTGCTCCACCCTTGCCTCCCGGAGCTCCCGTTGTTCCTCCGCCCGGACCACCCGTGCAACCGGGCCAACCTGCGCCCGGCCCTTGAAGCAACTTAAATTGAGGACTACGTACGACGGATCTCTCGAGACTTTGCCTTGTTTCTTGCATCAAGTGAACAGTTATATGCGAGAACAAGGACAACTTTTCCCCACAGAAGATAGCCGGGTGCGTTATGTAGCTTCCCTTCTGACAGTAAAGCAGCTGACA